>NW_017203175.1:0-6120 GCF_001704415.2 Capra hircus
CCTAGAAAGTGTGTGAGAGACGTAGGTTCCTAGCACTCTCCTCCCAGCAGAGACATGTGCAGGTGGTTGGGGCCTTATCCTGCGTGTCTGGGTTCCCGCCCACAGCCCAACTCAGGGGAAGCAGCCCCTGAGGCAAGACCTGCTGGAGGAGCCCTGCGCGCCGCCTGATAGGCGAGAGCACAGCAGCAAGTGTAGCGAGCCTCCTCGGGAGAGAGGAGGCAGCCGAGCCCAGTCAAGAGGAAAGCCCTGCTTGCACGGAGCTAAGTGGGCTCCAGTACGGCAGAGCTCTAGCTCTGCTCAGAGCCCCGATCTGGCCAGAGTTTCTGGCGCGAGGCTGCTCGGCCGGGGCTCGCCTTGCCCAGACTTGCCTTGCTTTTAGGCTCCTCCCCAGGAGGAGCTGTCTGAGCGAGCCTGGGAGACGCCACTGGTGCCTTCCTTGCCTCAGCTCCAATCCTGCCTTGCCTTTGCACATAGGTGCCAGGCGTCGGTTGGGGAGGGCTTAGGGGGTGGTGGGTTGCACACTGCCAAAGGGCTTCAGCAGTGAGAGCTCTGGTCAGAGGGAAGGGAAGGGCAACTGCAGGGCTCCTCCAGCGGTTTCTAGGCCGCCTAGAATCAGCGCCGCACCGAGAGCACCAGGCTCCCAGGGCCCCTGGCTGGGTTTTCAGCCCCGCACAACGGAGGCTGATTCTTGGGTGCCCAGAAAGTGTATGACAGACGTAGGTTCCCTAGCACTTCCTCCCCAGCAGAGACATGTGCAGGTGGTTGGGGCCTGATCCTGCGTGTCTGGTTCCTGCCACAGCCCAACTCAGGGGAAGCAGCCCCTGAGGCAAGACCTGCTGGAGGAGCCCTGCGCCCCCGCCTGATAGGCGAGTGCACAGCCAGCAGGGAAGCGAGCCTCCTCGGGGAAGAGGAGCAGCCCAGCCCCGTCAAGTTGAAAGCCCTGCTTGCACGGAGCTAAGTGCGCCTCCAGTACGGCAGAGCTCTAGCTCTGCTCAGAGCCCCGATCTGGCAGAGTTCCTGGCGCGAGGCTGCTCTGCCGGGGCTAGCCTTGCCCAGACTTGCCTTGCTTTTAGGCTGCCTCTCCAGGAAGGAGCAGGCAGCAGGAGCCTGGGAGTCGCCACTGGCGCCTTTCTTGCCTCAGCTCCAATCCTGCCTTGCCTTTGCACTTAGGTCCCAGTCCTCCTTAGGAGAGCTTAGGGGCTGGTGGGTTGCACACTGCAAGGGCTCCAGCAGTGAGAATTCTGTCAGAGGGAAGGGAAGGGCAACTGCAGGGCTCCTCCAGCGGTTGCTTGGCCGCCCAGATTTCAGCGCCACACGGAGAGCACCAGGCTCCCAGGGCCCCTGGCTGGGGTTTTCAGCCCCGCACACACGGAGGCTGATTCCTTGGGTGCCCAGAAAGTGTATGACAGACGTAGGTTCCCTAGCACCTCTCCTCCCCAGCAGAGACATGTGCAGGTGTTTGGGGCCTGATCCTGCGTGTCTGGGTTCCTGCCCACAGCCCCAACTCAGGGGAAGCAGCCCTGAGGCAAGACCTGCTGGAGGAGCCCTGCGCCCCCGCCTGATAGGCGAGTGCACAGCCAGCAGGGAAGCGAGCCTCCTCGGGGGAAGAGGAGGCAGCAAGTCCCCGTCAAGCTGAAATCCCTGCTTACACGAAGCTAAGTGCGACTCCAGTACGGCCAGATCTCTAGCTCTGTTCAGAGGCCCGATCTGGCAGAGTTCCTGGCACCAAGATGCTCTGCCATATGGCGAGCCTTGCGCAGACTTGCCTTGCTTTAAGGCTCCCTCCCCAGGAAGGAGCAGGCTGTGTGAGGCTCGGAAACGCCACTGGCGCCTTCCTGGCTTCAGCTCTACCCCTGCCTTGCCTTTTGCACTTAGGTCCCAAGCGTCCTTGAGGAGGGCTTAGGGGCTGGTGGGTTGCACACTGCCAAGGGCTCCAGCAGTGAAAGCTCTGTCAGAGGGAAGCGAAGGGCAACAGCAGGGCTCCTTCAGCGGTTCCTTGGCCGCCCAGACAAAGCTCCGCACGGAGAGCACCAGGTTCCAAGGGCCCCTGGCTGGGTTTTGGCATCCCCACACTCCCAGAGGCTGACTCCGTGGGTGCCTAGAAAGTGTGTGAGAGACGTAGGTTCCCTAGCACTCTCCTCCCCAGCAGAGACATGTGCAGGTGGTTGGGGCCTTATCCTGCGTGTCTGGGTTCCCGCCCACAGCCTCAACTCAGGGGAAGCAGCCCCTGAGGCAAGACCTGCTGGAGGAGCCCTGCGCCCCGCCTGATAGGCGAGTGCACAGCCAGCAGGGAAGCGAGCCTCCTCGGGGAAGAGGAGGCAGCCCAGCCCCGTCAAGTGAAAGCCCTGCTTGCACGGAGCTAAGTGGGCCTCCAGTACGGCAGAGCTCTAGCTCTGCTCAGAGCCCCGATCTGGCCAGAGTTCCTGGCGCGAGGCTGCTCTGCCGGGGGCTAGCCTTGCCCAGACTTGCCTTGCTTTTAGGCTGCCTCTCCCAGGAAGGAGCAGGCAGCAGGAGCCTGGGAGTCGCCACTGGCGCCTTTCTTGCCTCAGCTCCAATCCTGCCTTGCCTTTGCACTTAGGTCCCAGTCCTCCTTAAGGAGAGCTTAGGGGCTGGTGGGTTGCACACTGCCAAGGGCTCCAGCCAGTGAGAATTCTGTCAGAGGGAAGGGAAGGGCAACTGCAGGGCTCCTCCAGCGGTTGCTTGGCCGCCCAGATTCAGCGCCACACGGAGAGCACCAGGCTCCCAGGGCCCCTGGCTGGGGTTTTCAGCCCCGCACACACGGAGGCTGATTCCTTGGGTGCCCAGAAAGTGTATGACAGACGTAGGTTCCCTAGCACTCTCCTCCCCAGCAGAGACATGTGCAGGTGTTTGGGGCCTGATCCTGCGTGTCTGGGTTCCTGCCCACAGCCCCAACTCAGGGGAAGCAGCCCCTGAGGCAAGACCTGCTGGAGGAGCCCTGCGCCCCCGCCTGATAGGCGAGTGCACAGCCAGCAGGGAAGCGAGCCTCCTCGGGGGAAGAGGAGGCAGCAAGTCCCCGTCAAGCTGAAATCCCTGCTTACACGAAGCTAAGTGCGACTCCAGTACGGCAGATCTCTAGCTCTGTTCAGAGGCCCGATCTGGCAGAGTTCCTGGCACCAAGATGCTCTGCCATAAGGCGAGCCTTGCGCAGACTTGCCTTGCTTTAAGGCTCCCTCCCCAGGAAGGAGCAGGCTGTGTGAGGCTCGGAAACGCCACTGGCGCCTTCCTGGCTTCAGCTCTACCCCTGCCTTGCCTTTGCACTTAGGTCCCAAGCGTCCTTGAGGAGGGCTTAGGGGCTGGTGGGTTGCACACTGCCAAGGGCTCCAGCAGTGGAAAGCTCTGTCAGAGGGAAGCGAAGGGCAACAGCAGGGCTCCTTCAGCGGTTCCTTGGCCGCCCAGACAAAGCTCCGCACGGAGAGCACCAGGTTCCAAGGGCCCCTGGCTGGGTTTTGCATCCCCACACTCCCAGAGGCTGACTCCGTGGGTGCCTAGAAAGTGTGTGAGAGACGTAGGTTCCCTAGCACTCTCCTCCCCAGCAGAGACATGTGCAGGTGGTTGGGGCCTGATCCTGCGTGTCTGGGTTCCCGCCCACAGCCTCAACTCAGGGGAAGCAGCCCCTGAGGCAAGACCTGCTGGAGGAGCCCTGCGCGCCCGCCTGATAGGCGAGAGCACAGCCAGCAGTGTAGCGAGCCTCCTCGGGAGAAGAGGAGGCAGCCGAGCCCAGTCAAGAGGAAAGCCCTGCTTGCACGGAGCTAAGTGGGCCTCCAGTACGGCAGAGCTCTAGCTCTGCTCAGAGCCCCGATCTGGCAGAGTTTCTGGCGCGAGGCTGCTCGGCCGGGGGCTCGCCTTGCCCAGACTTGCCTTGCTTTTAGGCTCCCTCCCCAGGAAGGAGCTGTCTGAGCGAGCCTGGGAGACGCCACTGGTGCCTTCCTTGCCTCAGCTCCAATCCTGCCTTGCCTTTGCACATAGGTGCCAGGCGTCGGTTGGGGAGGGCTTAGGGGGTGGTGGGTTGCACACTGCCAAGGGCTTCAGCAGTGAGAGCTCTGTCAGAGGGAAGGGAAGGGCAACTGCAGGGCTCCTCCAGCGGTTTCTAGGCCGCCTAGAATCAGCGCCGCACCGAGAGCACCAGGCTCCCAGGGCCCCTGGCTGGGGTTTTCAGCCCCGCACACACGGAGGCTGATTCCTTGGGTGCCCAGAAAGTGTATGACAGACGTAGGTTCCCTAGCACTCTCCTCCCCAGCAGAGACATGTGCAGGTGTTGGGGCCTGATCCTGCGTGTCTGGGTTCCTGCCCACAGCCCCAACTCAGGGGAAGCAGCCCCTGAGGCAAGACCTGCTGGAGGAGCCCTGCCGCCCCCGCCTGATAGGCGAGTGCACAGCCAGCAGGGAAGCGAGCCTCCTCGGGGGAAGAGGAGGCAGCCCAGCCCCGTCAAGTGAAAGCCCTGCTTGCACGGAGCTAAGTGCGCCTCCAGTACGGCAGAGCTCTAGCCTCTGCTCAGAGCCCCGATCTGGCAGAGTTCCTGGCGCGAGGCTGCTCTGCCGGGGGCTAGCCTTGCCCAGACTTGCCTTGCTTTTAGGCTGCCTCTCCAGGAAGGAGCAGGCAGCAGGAGCCTGGGAGTCGCCACTGGCGCCTTTCTTGCCTCAGCTCCAATCCTGCCTTGCCTTTGCACTTAGGTCCCAGTCCTCCTTAAGGAGAGCTTAGGGGCTGGTGGGTTGCACACTGCCAAGGGCTCCAGCAGTGAGAATTCTGTCAGAGGGAAGGGAAGGGCAACTGCAGGGCTCCTCCAGCGGTTGCTTGGCCGCCAGATTCAGCGCCACACGGAGAGCACCAGGCTCCCAGGGCCCCTGGCTGGGGTTTTCAGCCCCGCACACACGGAGGCTGATTCCTTGGGTGCCCAGAAAGTGTATGACAGACGTAGGTTCCCTAGCACTCTCCTCCCCAGCAGAGACATGTGCAGGTTGGGGCCTGATCCTGCGTGTCTGGGTTCCTGCCACAGCCCCAACTCAGGGGAAGCAGCCCCTGAGGCAAGACCTGCTGGAGGAGCCCTGCGCCCCCGCCTGATAGGCGAGTGCACAGCCAGCAGGGAAGCGAGCCTCCTCGGGGGAAGAGGAGGCAGCAAGTCCCCGTCAAGCTGAAATCCCTGCTTACACGAAGCTAAGTGCGACTCCAGTACGGCAGATCTCTAGCTCTGTTCAGAGGCCCGATCTGGCAGAGTTCCTGGCACCAAGATGCTCTGCCATAGGCGAGCCTTGCGCAGACTTGCCTTGCTTTAAGGCTCCCTCCCCAGGAAGGAGCAGGCTGTGTGAGGCTCGGAAACGCCACTGGCGCCTTCCTGGCTTCAGCTCTACCCCTGCCTTGCCTTTGCACTTAGGTCCCAAGCGTCCTTGAGGAGGGCTTAGGGGCTGGTGGGTTGCACACTGCCAAGGGCTCCAGCAGTGAAAGCTCTGTCAGAGGGAAGCGAAGGGCAACAGCAGGGCTCCTTCAGCGGTTCCTTGGCCGCCCAGACAAAGCTCCGCACGGAGAGCACCAGGTTCCAAGGGGCCCCTGGCTGGGTTTTGCATCCCCACACTCCCAGAGGCTGACTCCGTGGGTGCCTAGAAAGTGTGTGAGAGACGTAGGTTCCCTAGCACTCTCCTCCCCAGCAGAGACATGTGCAGGTGGTTGGGGCCTTATCCTGCGTGTCTGGGTTCCCGCCCACAGCCTCAACTCAGGGGAAGCAGCCCCTGAGGCAAGACCTGCTGGAGGAGCCCTGCGCGCCGCCTGATAGGCGAGAGCACAGCCAGCAGTGTAGCGAGCCTCTCGGGAGAAGAGGAGGCAGCCGAGCCCAGTCAAGAGGAAAGCCCTCTTGCACGGAGCTAAGTGGGCCTCCAGTACGGCAGAGCTCTAGCTCTGCTCAGAGCCCCGATCTGGCAGAGTTTCTGGCGCGAGGCTGCTCGGCCGGGGGCTCGCCTTGCCCAGACTTGCCTTTGCTTTTTAGGCTCCTCCCCAGGAAGGAGCTGTCTGAGCGAGCCTGGGGAGACGCCACTGGCTGCCTTCCTTGCCTCAGCTCCAAATCCTGCCTTGCCTTTGCACATAGGCGCCAAGGCGTGGTTGGGAGGGCTA
>NW_017203176.1:0-6120 GCF_001704415.2 Capra hircus
TCGTGCCACGTGTGTAGGTCGATCGTCGGCTTGAAAGTCCGAGGCAGTGCAGGGAAAACAGGTTTCCCTGGAATGGACTGAGAATCTGGGGACTCTGGGAATGGTGGCACGACCCTGGAGTCCCTCTCGCCTTTCCTGTGGAGAGCGCCTCCTCTTGAGATGCGACGGGAACGCCGGGAAATCTTTCCCGACCACGCAGGGAAAGGACCCCTCATTTCGAGCTAGAAGCGGAAACGGGCTCCTCTGGATGTGGGCGGGACTCTCATGCTTCCTCTCGAGTGGAGACGGGTATGTCGGGGAACTTCTTGAGTTGCAGCAAGGGTGTGAAGGACCCTTTGGAAGTTCCAGAGGTTAGGTGTGATTAGCCTCGAGACGCCTCAGCGGAAATGGGCCTCATCTCGCCTGGAGGGGAGAACCTCCTGGATTTTTCGAGTTGCGGCAGGTGCTCTCGACTTACGATGGGGACCTCAGGGACCCGCTCTGGTTTCCTCAGGAAAGGCCAGTCCCCATGCGAGTTGTTTGGGGGCATCTCGGAATTCCTCTCCCGTCGATGCTGCGCCTTATACCTTGTGTGGAGTCGGTGCCGGAACCTGAGAATAACTCTCCAGTGCTTACATGATTCTTGGGGTACTTCTGGAGTCTCCCAGGTGAGTCAGTCCTCATCTCTATTGGGGGCATGTATGTGCACTTTCCTCCAGAGCTGTAGCAGCAGTGTCACGCTTCCCTTCTCGAGGATCCAGGGATCTGTGGCTTTATCTGGAGGCTTTCCCACGATGCTTTTTCATGAGGAATTCCCACAGGGCTGTCCCACGTGCCACCGTGGTGTGAGTCGTTCCTCGATTGAAAGTCGAGGCAGTGCAGGGAAACAGGTTTCCCTGGAATGGACTGAGAAATCTGGGGGACTCTGGGAATGGTGGCACCACCCTGGAGTTCCTCTCGCCTTTCCTGTGTGAGCGGCTCCTCTTGAGATGCGACGGGAACGCTGGAAATTCTTTCCGACCACGCAGGGAAAGGATCCCTCCTCTCGAGCTAGGAGGCGGAAACGGGGCTCCTCTGGATGTGGGCGGGACAATCGTGCTTTCTCTCGAGTGGAGACGGGTATGTCTCGGAACTTCTTGAGTTGCAGCAAGGGTGTGAAGGACCCTTTGGAAGTTCCAGAAGTTAGGTGTGATTAGCCTCGAGACCCCTCACCGGAAATGGGCCTCATCTAGAATGGAGGGGAGAACCTCCTGGTTTTTCTCGAGTGGCGGCAGGTGCTCTGGACTTACGACGGGGACCTCAGGGACCCGCTCTGGTGGCCTCAGAAAAGGCCAGTCCACATGCGAGTTGCTCGGGGGCCTCTCGGATTCCTCTCCTGTCGATGCCGTGGACTAAGACCTTGTGTGGATTTGGTGCCGGAACCTGAGGATTCCCTCTCCCGTATGACATGGGTCTTGGGGGACTTCTGGAGTCTCCCCAGGGGAGTCAGTCCTCGTCTCGAGTGGGGGCATGCACGTGGGCTTTCCTCCCGAGCTGTAGCCGCAGTGTCACGATTCCCTTTGCGAGGATCAAGGGATCTGTGTCTTTCCCTCGAGGCTTTCCCACGAGGCTTTACCTCGAGGCTTTCCAACAGGGCTGTCCCGTGCCACCGTGGTGTAGTCGATCATCGGCTTGAAAGTCAAGGCAGTGCAGGGAAAACAGGTTTCCCTGGAATGGACTGAGACATCTGGGGGACTCAGGGAATGGTGGCACGACCCTGGAGTTCCTCTCGCCTTTCCTGTGGAGAGCGCCTCTTCTTGAGATGCGAAGGGAACTCCGGAATTCTTTCCCGACCACGCAGGGAAAGGATCCCTCCTCTCGAGCTATGAGGCTGAAACGGGGCTCTTCTGGTTGTGGGCGGGACTCTCGTGCTTCCTTTCGAGTGGAA
This sequence comes from Capra hircus, assembly GCF_001704415.2. NCBI lineage: Eukaryota > Metazoa > Chordata > Mammalia > Artiodactyla > Bovidae > Capra > Capra hircus. The sequence goes on from NW_017203176.1 coordinate 1,907, forward strand.
ACGGGTATGTCGGGGAACTTCTTGAGTTGCAGCAATGGTGTGAAGGGCCCTTTGGAAGTTCCAGAGGTTAGGTGTGATTAGCCTCGAGATGCCTCAGCGCAAATGGGTCTCATCTCGCCTGGAGGGGAGAACCTCCTGGATTTTCTCGAGTTGCGCCAGGTGCTCTCGACTTACGACGGGGACCTCAGGGACCCGCTTTGGTGGCCTCAGGAAAGGCCAGTCCCCATGCGAGTTGCTCGGAGCCTCTCGTGATGTCTCTCCCTCCAATGTTGTCTTGGATCTTGACTGGCCTTTCCTGAGGCCACCAGAGCGGGTCCCTGCGGTCCCCATTGTAAGTCGAGAGCACCTGCCGCAACTGGAGAAAATCAAGGATGTTCTCCCCTCCAGGCAAAATGAAGCCTATTTCCTCTGACACATCTCAAGGCTAAGCACACTTAAACTCTGGAACTTCCAAAGGGTCCTTCACACCCTTGCTGCAAATCAAGAAGTTCCCCGACATACCCGTCTGCACTTAAGAGGAAGCACGATAGTTCCGCCCACATCCAGAGGAGCCCCGTTTCCGCCTCATAGCTCGAGAGGAGGGATCCTTTCCCTTCGAGGTCGGAAAGAATTCCCGGCGTTCTCGTCGCATCTCAAGAGGAGGCGCTCTCCACAGGAAAGGCGAGAGGAACTCCATGGTCGTGCCACCATTTCAAGCGTCCCAGATGTCTCAGTCCATTCCAGAGGATCTTGTTTTTACAGAGTGCCTAAACTTTCATGCCGAGGATCGCCTCACACCACGGTGGCACGGGGGACAGCCCTGTGGGAAAGCCTCGTGGAAAGCCTCTAGGAAAAGCCTAGAGGAAAAGCCACAGATCCATTGATCCACGCGACGGGAAGCATGACACTGCTGCTACAGCTCGGGAGGAAGGGGCATGCGCATGCCCCCACTCGAGACGAGGACTGATTCCCCTTGGAGACTTCAGAAGTATCCCAAAAACATGTCAGCACTGGAGAGGAATACTCAGGTTCTGGCCCCCACTCCACACAAGGTCTTGGGCCCCGGCATCTACCGGTGAGGAATCCCGAGAGGCCCTCTAGCAACTCACATGGGAACTGGTCTTTCCTAAGGCCAACAGAACGGGTCCCTGAGGTCCCCGTCGTAAGTCGAGAGCACCTGCCACAACTCGAGAAAATGAAGGAGATTCTCCCTTCAGGCGAGATGAAGCCCATTTCCACTGAGACGTCTCGAGGCTAATCACACCTAACCTCTGGAACTTCCAAAGGGTCCTTCACACCATAGCTGCAACTCAAGAAGTTCCACGAGAGACCCGTCGCCACTCCATAGGAATCACCAGGGTACCACCCACATCCAGAGGAGCCCCAATTCCCCCTCCTAGCTCAATGTGAGGGATCCTTTCCCTGATTGGCCGGGAAAGAATTCCTGTCGTACCTGTCGCATCTCAAAGAGAGGCACGCTCCACAAGAAAGGTGAGAGGAACTCCAGGGTCGTTCCACCATTCAAGAGTCCCCAGATGTCTCAGTCCTTTCCAGAGGAACTTTCTTGAGTTGCAGCTATGGTGTGAAGGACCCTTTGGAAGTTCCAGAGGTTAGGTGTGATTAGCCTCGAGACGTCTCAGTGGAAATGGGCTTCATCTCGCCTGAAGGGGAGAATCTCCTTCATTTTCTCGAGTTGTGGCAGGTGCTCTCGACTTACGACGGGGACCTCAGGGACCCGTTCTGTTGGCCTTAGGAAAGACCAGTTCCCATGTGAGTTGCTAGAGGGCCTCTCGGATTCCTCACCGGTAGATGCCGGGGCCCAAGACCTTGTGTGGAGTGGGGGCCAGAACCTGAGTATTCCTCTCCAGTGCTGACATGTTTTTGGGATACTTCTGAAGTCTCCCAAGGGGAATCAGTCCTCGTCTCGAGTGGGGGCATGCGCATGCCCCTTCCTCCCGAGCTGTAGCAGCAGTGTCATGCTTCCCGTCGCGTGGATCAATGGATCTGTGGCTTTTCCTCTAGGCTTTTCCTAGAGGCTTTCCCACGAGGCTTTCCACAGGGCTGTCCCCCGTGCCACCGTGGTGTGAGGCGATCCTCGGCATGAAAGTTTAGGCACTCTGTAAAAACAAGATCCTCTGGAATGGACTGAGACATCTGGGGACGCTTGAAATGGTGGCACGACCATGGAGTTCCTCTCGCCTTTCCTGTGGAGAGCGCCTCCTCTTGAGATGCGACGAGAACGCCGGGAATTCTTTCCCGACCTCGAAGGGAAAGGATCCCTCCTCTCGAGCTATGAGGCGGAAACGGGGCTCCTCTGGATGTGGGCGGAACTATCGTGCTTCCTCTTAAGTGCAGACGGGTATGTCGGGGAACTTCTTGATTTGCAGCAAGGGTGTGAAGGACCCTTTGGAAGTTCCAGAGTTTAAGTGTGCTTAGCCTTGAGATGTGTCAGCGGAAATAGGCTTCATTTTGCCTGGAGGGGAGAACATCCTTGATTTTCTCCAGTTGCGGCAGGTGCTCTCGACTTACAATGGGGACCGCAGGGACCCGCTCTGGTGGCCTCAGGAAAGGCCAGTCAAGATCCAAGACAACATTGGAGAGGGAGAGACATCACGAGAGGCTCCCGAGCAACTCGCATGGGGACTGGCCTTTCCTGAGGCCACCAAGCGGGTCCCTGAGGTCCCCGTCGTAAGTCGAGAGCACCTGGCGCAACTCGAGAAAATCCAGGAGGTTCTCCCTCCAGGCGAGATGAGACCCATTTGCGCTGAGGCATCTCGAGGCTAATCACACCTAACCTCTGGAACTTCCAAAGGGCCCTTCACACCATTGCTGCAACTCAAGAAGTTCCCCGACATACCCGTTTCCACTCGAAAGGAAGCACGAGAGTCCCGCCCACAACCAGAAGAGCCCCGTTTCAGCCTCATAGCTCGAGAGGAGGGATCCTTTCCCTGCGTGGTCGGGAAAGAATTCCGGAGTTCCCTTCGCATCTCAAGAAGAGGCGCTCTCCACAGGAAAGGCGAGAGGAACTCCAGGGTCGTGCCACCATTCCCTGAGTCCCCCAGATGTCTCAGTCCATTCCAGGGAAACCTGTTTTCCCTGCACTGCCTTGACTTTCAAGCCGATGATCGACTACACCACGGTGGCACGAGGGACAGCCCTGTTGGAAAGCCTCGAGGTAAAGCCTCGTGGGAAAGCCTCGAGGGAAAGACACAGATCCCTTGATCCTCGCAAAGGGAATCGTGACACTGCGGCTACAGCTCGGGAGGAAAGCCCACGTGCATGCCCGCCCCACTCGAGACGAGGACTGACTCCCCTGGGGAGACTCCAGAAGTCCCCAAGACCCATGTCATACGGGAGAGGAATCCTCAGGTTCCGGCACCAAATCCACACAAGGTCTTAGTCCACGGCATCGACAGGAGAGGAATCCCGAGAGGCCCCGAGCAACTCGCATGTGGACTGGCCTTTTCTGAGGCCACCAGAGCGGGTCCCTGAGGTCCCCGTCGTAAGTCCAGAGCACCTGCCGCCACTCGAGAAAAACCAGGAGGTTCTCCCCTCCATTCTAGATGAGGCCCATTTCCGGTGAGGGGTCTCGAGGCTAATCACTAACTTCTGGAACTTCAAAGGGTCCTTCACACCCTTGCTGCAACTCAAGAAGTTCCGAGACATACCCGTCTCCACTCGAGAGAAAGCACGATTGTCCCGCCCACATCCAGAGGAGCCCCGTTTCCGCCTCCTAGCTCGAGAGGAGGGATCCTTTCCCTGCGTGGTCGGGAAAGAATTTCCAGCGTTCCCTCGCATCTCAAGAGGAGCCGCTCTCGGAAAGGCGAGAGGAACTCCAGGGTGGTGCCACCATTCCCAGAGTCCCCCAGATTTCTCAGTCCATTCCAGGGAAACCTGTTTCCTGCACTGCCTCGACTTTCATCCGAGGAACGACTCACACCACGGTGGCACGTGGGTAGCCCTGTGGGAATTCTCATGAAAAAGCATCGTGGGAAAGCCTCCAGATAAAGCACAGATCCCTGATCCTCGAGAAGGGAAGCGTGAACTGCTGCTACAGCTCTGGAGGAAAGTGCACATAACATGCCCCAATAGAGATGAGGCTGACTCACCTGGGAGACTCCAGAAGTACCCAAGAATCATGTAAGCAGCTGGAGAGTTATTCTCAGGTTCCGGCACCGACTCCACACAAGGTATAAGGGCCAGCAATCGACGGGAGAGGAATTCCGAGATGCCCC
>NW_017203177.1:0-6120 GCF_001704415.2 Capra hircus
CGAGGCTTTCCCACAGGGGCTGTCCCGCGTGCCACCGTGGGTGTGAGTCGATCCTCGGCTTGAAAGTCGAGGCAGTGCAGGGAAAACAGGTTTCCCTGGAATGGACTGAGACATCTGGGGGACTCTGGGAATGGTGGCCCGACCCTGGAGTTCCTCTCACCTTTCCTATGGAGAGAGCCTCCTCTTGAGATGCGACGGGAACGTGGAATTCTTCCCGACCACCCTGGGAAAGGATCCCTCCTCTGGAGCTATGAGGCCAGAAACGGGGGCTTCTCTGGATGTGGGCAGAACTCTCGTGCTTCCTCTCCGGGTGGAGACGGGTAAGTCGGGAACTTCTTGAGTTGCAGCAAGAGTGTGAAGGACCCTTTTGGAAGTTCCAGAGGTTAAGTGTGATTAGCCTCGAGATGCCTCAGCGGAAATGGGCCTCATCTCACCTGGAGGGGAGAACCTCCTGGATTTTCTCGAGTTGCGGCAGGTGCTCTCGACTTAAGACGGGGACCTCAGGGACCCGCTCTGGTGGCCTCAGGAAAGGCCAGTCCCCACGCAAGTTGCTCGCGGGGCCTCTCGGATTCCTCTCCCGTCCATGCTGGGGCCTAAGACCTTGTGGGGAGTCGGTGCCCGAACCTGAGGATTCCTCTCCAGTGCTGACATGGATCTTGGGTACTTCTGGAGTCTCCGCAGGGAGTCAGTCCTCCTCTCGAGTGGGGCAGGCACGTGCGCTTTCCTCCCGAGCTGTAGCAGCAGTGTCACGCTTCCCTTCAAGTGGATCAAGGGATCTGTGGCTTTCCCTCAAGGCTTTCACGAGGCTTTCCACGAGGCTTTCCCACAGGCTGTCCCGCGTGCCACCGTGGTGTGAGTCGATCCTCGGCTTTAAAAGTCGAGGCAGTGCAGGGAAAACAGGTTTCCCTGGAATGGACTGAGACATCTGGGGGACTCTGGGAATGGGGCCGACCCTGGAGTTCCTCTCACCTTTCCTATGGAGAGAGCCTCCTCTTGAGATGCGACGGGAATGCCGGGAATTCTTTCCCGACCACCCAGGGAAAGGATCCCTCCTCTGGAGCTATGAGGCAGAAACGGGGCTCCTCTGGATGTGGGCAGAACTCTCGTGCTTCCTCTCGAGTGGAGACGGTATGTCGGGGAACTTCTTGAGTTGCAGCAAGGCTGTGAAGGACCCTTTGGAAGTTCCAGAGATTAGGGGTGATTAGCTTCCTGTCGCCTCAGCGGAAATGGGCCTCATCTCGCCTGGAGGGGACAACCTCCTGGATTTTCTTCGAATTGCCGCAGGTGCTCTCGACTTACGACGGGGACCACAGGGACCCCCTTTGATGGCCTCAGGAAAGGCCAGTCCCCATGCGAGTTGCTTGGGAGCCTTTCGGGATTTTTCTCCCGTCGATGCCGGGGCCTAAGACCTTGTGTGGAGTCGGTGCCGGAACCTGAGGATTCCTCTCCAGTGCTGACATGGACCTTGGGGTACTTCTGGAGTCTCCGCAGGGGAGTCAGTCCTCGTCCCGAGCTGGGGCATGCACGTGCGCTTTCCTCCCCGAGCTGTAGCAGCAGTGCCAGGTTCCCTTCGCGTGAATCAAGGGATTTGTGGCTTTCCCTGGAAGCTTTCATACGAGGCTTTTCCACGAGGCCTTCCCACATGATTGTCCCACGTGCCACCGTGATGTGAGTCGATCCTCGGCTTAAATGTCGAGGCAGTGCAGGGAAAACAGGTATCCCTGTAATGGACTGAGACATCTGGGGGACTCTGGGAAAGGGTGCCACGACCCTGGCGTTTCCTCTCGCCTTTCCTGTGGAGAGCGCCTCCTCTTGAGATGCGACGGGAACGCCGGGATTTCTTTCCCGATGACGCAGGGAAAGGATCCCTCCTCTCGAGCTAGTAGGCAGAAACGGGGCTCCTCTGGATGTGGGCGGGACTCTCGTGCTTCCTCTCGAGTGGAAACGGTATGTAGGGGAACATCTTGAGTTGCAGCCAGGGTGTGAAGCACCGTTTGGAAGTTCCAGAGATTAGGTGTGATTAGCCTCGAGACGACGTCAGCAGAAATGGGCCTCATCTCGGCCTGGAGGGTGAGAACCTCCTGGATTTTCTCGAGATAGGGCAGTTGCTCTCGACTTACGATGGGGACCTCAACGACCCCTCTCTGGGGGCCTCAGAAAAGGCCACTCCCCATTCGAATTGCTCGGGGCCTCTCGGGATTCCTCTCCCGTCGATGCCGGGGCCTAAGACCTTGTGTGGAGTCAGTGCCGGAACCTGAGGTTTCCTCTGCAGTGCTGACATGGATCTTGGGGTACTTCTGGAGTCTCCCCAGGGGAGTCAGTCCTCGTCTCGAGTGGGGCATGCACCTGCGCTTTCCTCCCTAGCTGTAGCAGCAGTGTCATGCTCCAGTCGCGTGGATCAAGGGATCAGTGGCTTTCCCTCGAGGCTTTCCCACGAGGCTTTCCAACAAGGCTTTCCCACGAGGCTTCCCACAGGGCTGTCCCACGTGCCACCGTGGTGTTAGTCGATCCTCGGCTTGAAAGTCGAGGCAGTGCAGGGAAAACAGGTCTCCCTGGAATGGACTGAGACATCTGGGGGACTCTGGGATTGGTGGCACGACCATGGAGTTCCTCTCGCCTTTCCTCTGGAGAGCGCGACCTCTTGAGATGCGTCGGGAACGCCGGGAAATCTTTCTCGACCACGCAAGGAAAGGATCCCTCCTCTCGAGCTAGGAGGCGGAAACGGGGCTCCTCTGGATGTGAGCGGGACTCTCGTGCTTCCTCTCAAGTGGAGACGGGTATGTCGGGGAACTTCTTGAGTTGCAGCAAGGGTGTGAATGACCCTTTGGAAGTTCCAGAGGTTAGGTGTGAATAGCCTCGAGACGCCTCAGCGGAAATGGGCCTCATCTCGCCTGGAGGGGAAAACCTCCTGGATTTTCTCGAGTTGCGGAAGGTGCTCTCGACTTACGACGGGGACCTCAGGGACCCGCTTTGGTGGCCTCAGGAAAGGCCAGTCCGTATGCGAGTTGCTTGGGGGCCTCTCGGGATTCCTCTCCCGTCGATGCCGGGGCCTAAAACCTTGTGTGGAGTAGGTGCCGGAACCAGAGGATTCCTGTCCAGTGCTGACATTGATCTTGGGGTACTTCTGGAGTCTCCCCAGGGGAGTCAGTCCTCGTCTCGAGTGGGGGCATGCACGCTCTTTCCTCCCGAGCTGTAGCAGCAGTGTCGCGCTTCCCTTCGCGAGGATCAAGGGATCTGTGTCTTTCCCTCAAGGCTTTCCCACGAGGCTTTCCCACAGGGCTGTCCCACGTGCCACCGGGTTGAGTCGATCCTCGGCTTGAAAGTCGAGGCAGTGCAGGGAAAAAGTTTTCCCTCTAATGGACTGAGACATCCAGCGGCCTCTGGGAATGGTGGCACGACCCTGGAGTTCCTCTCGCCTTTCCTGTGGAGAGCGCCTCCTCTTCAGATGCAACGGGAACGCCGGGAATATTTTCCCGACCACGGTGGGAAAGGATCCCTCCTCTCGAGCTAGGAGGCGGAAACGGGGCTCCTCTGGATGTGGGCGGGACTCTGGTGCTTCCTCTCGAGTGGAGACGGGTATGTCGGGGAACTTCTTGAGTTGCAGCAAGGGTGTGAAGGACCCTTTGGAAGTTCCAGATGTTAGATGTGATTAGCCTCGAGACCCCTCAGCCGAAATGGGCCTCATCTCGCCTGGAGGGGAGAACCTCCTGGATTTTCTCGAGTTGCGGCAGGTGCCCTCGACTTACGACGGGGACCTCAGGGACCCGCTCTGGTGGCCTCAGGAAAGGCCAGTCCCCATGCGAGTTGCTCGGGGGCCTCTCGGGATTCCTCTCCCGTCGATGCCGGGGGCCTAATAGCTTGTGTGGAGTCGGTGCCGGAACCTGAGGATTCCTCTCCAGTGCTAACATGGATCTTGGGGTACTTCTGGAGTCTCCCCAGGGGAGTCAGTCCTCGTCTCGAGTGGGGGCATGCACGTGCGCTTTCCTCCCGAGCTGTAGCAGCAGTGTCACGCTTCCCTACGCGTGGATCAAGGATCTGTGGCTTTGGCTTTCCCACGAGGCTTTCCCACAGGGCTGTCCAACCTGCCATCGCGGTGTGAGTCGATCCTCGGCTTGAAAGTGGAGGCAGTGCAGGGAAAAAAAGGTTTCCTTGGAATGGACTGAGACATCTGGGGGACTCTGGGAATGGGCCTGATACTGGAGTTCCTCTCGCCTTTACTGTGGAGAGCGCCTCCTCTTGAGATGAGACGGGAACGCTAGGAATTCTTTCAGGACCACTCAGGGAAAGGATCACTCCTCTCGTGCTAGCAGGCGGAAACGGGGCCACTCTGGATACGGCGGGACGCTCGGGTTCCTCTTGAGTGGAGACGGGTATGTCGGGGAACTTCTTGAGTTGCAGCAAGGGTGTGAAGGACCCTTTGGAAGTTCCAGAGTTTAAGTCTGATTACCCCCTAGTTGTCTCAGCCGAAATGGGCCTCATCTCGCCTGGAGGGAGAACCTCCTGGATTTTCTCGACTTGCGGCAGGTGCTCTCGACTTACGACGAGGGCCTCAGGGACCCGCTCTGGTGGCCTCAGGAAAGGCCAGTCCCCATGCGAGTTTCTCCCGGCCTCTCGGGATTCCTCTCCCGTCGATGCTGGGGCCTAAGACCTTGTGTGGACTCAGTGACGGAACCTGAGGATTCCTCTCCAGTGCCGACATGGATATTGTGCTACTTCTGGAGTCTCCCCAGGGAGTCAGTCCTTGTCTCGAGAGGGGCATGCAAGTCCGATTTCCTCCCGAGCTGTAGCAGCAGTGTCATGCTTCCCTTTTCGTGGATCAAGGGATTTGTGGCTTTCCCTCTAGACTTTCCCATGACGCTTTCCCACGAGGCTTTCCCACAGGGCTGCCCCACGTGCCACTGTGGTGTGAGTCGATCCTCGGCTTGAAAGTCGAGGCAGTGCAGGGAATACAGGTTCCCTGGAATGGACTGAGACATCTGGGGGACTCTGGGAATGGTGGCAGGTACCTGGAGTTCATCTCGCTTTTCCTGTGAAGAGCGCCTCCTCTTGAGATGCGACGGGAACCCGGAATTCTTTCCCGACCACGCAGGGAAAGGATCACTCCTCTCGACCTAGGAGGCGGAAACGGGGCTCCTCTGAATGTGGGCGGGAATCTCGTGCTTCCTCTCGAGTGGAGACGGGTATGTCGGGGAACTTCTTGAGTTGCAGCAAGGGTGTGAAGGACCCCTTGAAAGTTCCAGAGGTTAGGTGTGATTAGTCTCAAGACGCCTCAGCGGAAATGGGCCTCATCTCGCCTGGAGGGGAGAACCTCCTGGATTTTCTCGAGTTGCGGCAGGTGCTCTCGACTTACGACGGGGACCTCAGGGACCCGCTCTGGTGGCCTCAGGAAAGGCCAGTGCCCATGCGAGTTGCTCGGGTGCCTTTCGGGATTCTCTCCCGTCTATGCCGGGGGGCCCAATATCTTCTGTGGAGTTGGTGCCGGAACCTGATCATTCCTCTCCAGTGCTGACATGGATCTTGGGGTACTTCTGTAGTCTCCCCAGTGGAGTCAGTCCTCGTCTCGAGTGGGGCATGCACATGTGCTTTCCTCTTGAGCTGTAGCAGCAGTGTCACGCTTCCCTTCGCGTGGATCAAGGGATCAGGGCTTTCCCTCGAGGGCTTTCCCACGAGTCTTTCCAACGAGGCTTTCCCACAGGTCTGTCCCACGTGCCACCGTGGTGTGTGTCGATCCTCGGCTTGAAAGTCGAGGCATGCAGGGAAACAGGTTTCCCTGGAATGGACGGAGACATCTGGTTTTCTCTGGGAATGGTGGCACGACCCTGAGTTCCTCTCGCCTTTCCTGTGGAGAGCGCCTCCTCTTGAGATGCGACGGGAATGCCGGGAATTCTTTCCCGACCACGCAGTGTAAGGATCCCTCCTCTCGAGCTAGGAGACTTGAACGGGCTCCTCTGAATGTGGCGAGACTCTCGTGCTGCCTCTCAAAGTGGAGACTGGTATTATGCGGGGAAACTTCTTGAGTTGCAGCAAGGGTGTGAAGGACCCTTTGGAAGTTCCACAGTTTAAGGTGTTTAAAAAAAGCCTCGAGACGCCTCAACGGAAATTGGCCTCATCTCGCCTGGA
>NW_017203178.1:0-6120 GCF_001704415.2 Capra hircus
GGGCGGGCGCAGGGCTCCTCCAGCAGGTCTTGCCTCAGGCTGCCCCTGAGTTGGGGGGCTGTGGCAGGACCCAGACACGCAGGTCAGGCCCCAAAACACCTGCACATGTCTCTGCTGGGAGGGAGAGTGCTAGGGAACCTACGTCTGTCATACACTTTCTGGCACCAAGGAATCAGCCTCCGTGTGTGCGGGGCTGAAAACCCCAGCCAGGGGGCCCTGGGAGCCTGGTGCTCTCGGTGGCGGCGCTGATTCTAGCGGCCCTAGAAACCGCTGGGAGGAGCCCTGCAGTTGCCCTTCCCTCCCTCTGACAGAGCTCTCACTGCTGAAGCCCTTGGCAGTGTGCAACCCACCACCCCCTAAGCCCTCCCCAACACGCCTGGACCTATGTGCAAAGGCAAGGCAGGATTGGAGCTGAGCAAGGAAGGCGCCAGTGGCGTCTCCAGGCCGCTCAGACAGCTCCTTCCTGGGGAGGGAGCTAAAAGCAAGGCAAGTCTGGGCAAGCGAGCCCCCGGCGAGCAGCTCGCGCCAGAAACTCTGCCAGATCGGGGCTCTGAGCAGAGCTAGAGCTCTGCCGTACTGGAGGCCCACTTAGCTCCGTGCAAGCAGGGCTTTCCTCTTGACTGGGCTCGGCTGCCTCCTCTTCTCCCGAGAGGCTCGCTACACTGCTGGCTGTGCTCTCGCCTATCAGGCGGGCGCGCAGGGCTCCTCCAGCAGGTCTTGCCTCAGGGGCTGCTTCCCCTGAGTTGAGGCTGTGGGCGGGAACCCAGACACGCAGGATCAGGCCCCAACCACCTGCACATGTCTCTGCTGGGGAGGAGAGTGCTAGGGAACCTACGTCTCTCACACACTTTCTAGGCACCCACGGAGTCAGCCTCTGGAGTGTGGGGATGAAAACCCAGCCAGGCCTTTGGAACCTGGTGCTCTCCGTGCGCGAGCGGCAAAGGAACCGCTGAGGAGCCCTGGTTGCCCTTCGCTTCCCTCTGACAGAGCTTCACTGCGGAGCCCTTGCGTGTGCAACCCACCAGCCCCTAAGCCCTCCTCAAGGACGCTTGGGACCTAAGTGCAAAGGCAAGGCAGGGGTAGAGCTGAAGCCAGGAAGGCGCCAGTGGCGTTTCCGAGCCTCACACAGCCTGCTCCTTCCTGGGAGGGAGCCTTAAAGCAAGGCAAGTCTGCGCAAGGCTCGCCTATGGCAGAGCATCTTGGTGCCAGGAACTCTGCCAGATCGGGCCTCTGAACAGAGCTAGAGATCTGCCGTACTGGAGTCGCACTTAGCTTCGTGTAAGCAGGGATTTCAGCTTGACGGGACTTGCTGCCTCCTCTTCCCCGAGGAGGCTCGCTTCCCTGCTGGCTGTGCACTCGCCTATCAGGCGGGGGCGCAGGGCTCCTCCAGCAGGTCTTGCCTCAGGGGCTGCTCCCCTGAGTTGGGGCTGTGGGCAGGAACCCAGACACGCAGGATCAGGCCCAAACACCTGCACATGTCTCTGCTGGGGAGGAGAGTGCTAGGGAACCTACGTCTGTCATACACTTTCTGGGCACCCAAGGAATCAGCCTCCGTGTGTGCGGGCTGAAAACCCCAGCCAGGGGCCCTGGGAGCCTGGTGCTCTCCGTGTGGCGCTGAATCTGGGCGGCCAAGCAACCGCTGGAGGAGCCCTGCAGTTGCCCTTCCCTTCCCTCTGACAGAATTCTCACTGCTGGAGCCCTTGGCAGTGTGCAACCCACCAGCCCCTAAGCTCTCCTTAAGGAGGACTGGGACCTAAGTGCAAAGCAAGGCAGGATTGGAGCTGAGGCAAGAAAGGCGCCAGTGGCGACTCCCAGGCTCCTGCTGCCTGCTCCTTCCTGGAGAGGCAGCCTAAAAGCAAGGCAAGTCTGGGCAAGGCTAGCCCCCGGCAGAGCAGCCTCGCGCCAGGAACTCTGCCAGATCGGGGCTCTGAGCAGAGCTAGAGCTCTGCCGTACTGGAGGCGCACTTAGCTCCGTGCAAGCAGGGCTTTCAACTTGACGGGGCTGGGCTGCCTCCTCTTCCCCCGAGGAGGCTCGCTTCCCTGCTGGCTGTGCACTCGCCTATCAGGCGGGGCGCAGGGCTCCTCCAGCAGGTCTTGCCTCAGGGCTGCTTCCCCTGAGTTGGGGCTGTGGGCAGGAACCCAGACACGCAGGATCAGGCCCCAACCACCTGCACATGTCTCTGCTGGGGAGGAGAGTGCTAGGGAACCTACGTCTGTCATACACTTTCTGGGCACCCAAGGAATCAGCCTCCGTGTGTGCGGGGCTGAAAACCCCAGCCAGGGGCCCTGGGAGCCTGGTGCTCTCGGTGCGGCGCTGATTCTAGGCGGCCTAGAAACCGCTGGAGGAGCCCTGCAGTTGCCCTTCCCTTCCCTCTGACAGAGCTCTCACTGCTGAAGCCCTTGGCAGTGTGCAACCCACCACCCCTAAGCCCTCCCCAACGACGCCTGGCACCTATGTGCAAAGGCAAGGCAGGATTGGAGCTGAGGCAAGGAAGGCACCAGTGGCGTCTCCCAGGCTCGCTCAGACAGCTCCTTCCTGGGGAGGGAGCCTAAAAGCAAGGCAAGTCTGGGCAAGGCGAGCCCCCGGCCGAGCAGCCTCGCGCCAGAAACTCTGCCAGATCGGGGCTCTGAGCAGAGCTAGAGCTCTGCCGTACTGGAGGCCCACTTAGCTCCGTGCAAGCAGGGCTTTCCTCTTGACTGGGCTCGGCTGCCTCCTCTTCTCCCGAGGAGGCTCGCTACACTGCTGGCTGTGCTCTCGCCTATCAGGCGGGCGCGCAGGCTCCTCCAGCAGGTCTTGCCTCAGGGCTGCTTCCCTGAGTTGAGGCTGTGGGCGGGAACCCAGACACGCAGGATAAGGCCCCAACCACCTGCACATGTCTCTGCTGGGGAGGAGAGTGCTAGGGAACCTACGTCTCTCACACACTTTCTAGGCACCCACGGAGTCAGCCTCTGGGAGTGTGGGGATGCAAAACCCAGCCAGGGCCCTTGGAACCTGGTGCTCTCCGTGCGGAGCTTTGTCTGGGCGGCCAAGGAACCGCTGAAGGAGCCCTGCTGTTGCCCTTCGCTTCCCTCTGACAGAGCTTTCACTGCTGGAGCCCTTGGCAGTGTGCAACCCACCAGCCCCTAAGCCCTCCTCAAGGACGCTTGGGACCTAAGTGCAAAGGCAAGGCAGGGGTAGAGCTGAAGCCAGGAAGGCGCCAGTGGCGTTTCCGAGCCTCACACAGCCTGCTCCTTCCTGGGGAGGGAGCCTTAAAGCAAGGCAAGTCTGCGCAAGGCTCGCCTATGGCAGAGCATCTTGGTGCCAGGAACTCTGCCAGATCGGGCCTCTGAACAGAGCTAGAGATCTGCCGTACTGGAGTCGCACTTAGCTTCGTGTAAGCAGGGATTTCAGCTTGACGGGGACTTGCTGCCTCCTCTTCCCCGAGGAGGCTCGCTTCCCTGCTGGCTGTGCACTCGCCTATCAGGCGGGGGCGCAGGGCTCCTCCAGCAGGTCTTGCCTCAGGGCTGCTTCCCCTGAGTTGGGGCTGTGGGCAGGAACCCAGACACGCAGGATCAGGCCCCAAACACCTGCACATGTCTCTGCTGGGGAGGAGAGTGCTAGGGAACCTACGTCTGTCATACACTTTCTGGGCACCCAAGGAATCAGCCTCCGTGTGTGCGGGGCTGAAAACCCCAGCCAGGGACCTGGGAGCCTGGTGCTCTCCGTGTGGCGCTGAATCTGGGCGGCCAAGCAACCGCTGGAGGAGCCCTGCAGTTGCCCTTCCCTTCCCTCTGACAGAATTCTCACTGCTGGAGCCCTTGGCAGTGTGCAACCCACCAGCCCCTAAGCTCTCCTTAAGGAGGACTGGGACCTAAGTGCAAAGGCAAGGCAGGATTGGAGCTGAGGCAAGAAAGGCGCCAGTGGCGACTCCCAGGCTCCTGCTGCCTGCTCCTTCCTGGAGAGGCAGCCTAAAAGCAAGGCAAGTCTGGGCAAGGCTAGCCCCGGCAGAGCAGCCTCGCGCCAGGAACTCTGCCAGATCGGGGCTCTGAGCAGAGCTAGAGCTCTGCCGTACTGGAGGCGCACTTAGCTCCGTGCAAGCAGGGCTTTCAACTTGGACGGGGCTGGGCTGCCTCCTCTTCCCCCGAGGAGGCTCGCTTCCCTGCTGGCTGTGCACTCGCCTATCAGGGCGGGGGCGCAGGGCTCCTCCAGCAGGTCTTGCCTCAGGGGCTGCTTCCCTGAGTTGGGGCTGTGGGCAGGAACCCAGACACGCAGGATCAGGCCCCAAACACCTGCACATGTCTCTGCTGGGGAGAGAGAGTGCTAGGGAACCTACGTCTGTCATACACTTTCTGGGCACCCAAGGAATCAGCCTCCGTGTGTGCGGGGCTGAAAACCCCAGCCAGGGCCCTGGGAGCCTGGTGCTCTCGGTGCGGCGCTGATTCTAGGCGGCCTAGAAACCGCTGGAGGAGCCCTGCAGTTGCCCTTCCCTTCCCTCTGACAGAGCTCTCACTGCTGAAGCCCTTGGCAGTGTGCAACCCACCACCCCCTAAGCCCTCCCCAACGACGCCTGGCACCTATGTGCAAAGGCAAGGCAGGATTGGAGCTGAGGCAAGGAAGGCACCAGTGGCGTCTCCCAGGCTCGCTCAGACAGCTCCTTCCTGGGGAGGGAGCCTAAAAGCAAGGCAAGTCTGGGCAAGGCGAGCCCCCGGCCGAGCAGCCTCGCGCCAGAAACTCTGCCAGATCGGGGCTCTGAGCAGAGCTAGAGCTCTGCCGTACTGGAGGCCCACTTAGCTCCGTGGCAAGCAGGGCTTTCCTCTTGACTGGGCTCGGCTGCCTCCTCTTCTCCCGAGGAGGCTCGCTACACTGCTGGCTGTGCTCTCGCCTATCAGGCGGGCGCGCAGGGCTCCTCCAGCAGGTCTTGCCTCAGGGGCTGCTTCCCCTGAGTTGAGGCTGTGGGCGGGAACCCAGACACGCAGGATAAGGCCCAACCACCTGCACATGTCTCTGCTGGGGAGGAGAGTGCTAGGGGAACCTACGTCTCTCACACACTTTCTAGGCACCACGGAGTCAGCCTCTGGAGTGTGGGGATGCAAAACCCAGCCAGGGGCCCTTGGAACCTGGTGCTCTCCGTGCGGAGCTTTGTCTGGGCGGCCAAGGAACCGCTGAAGGAGCCCTGCTGTTGCCCTTCGCTTCCCTCTGACAGAGCTTTCACTGCTGGAGCCCTTGGCAGTGTGCAACCCACCAGCCCTAAGCCCTCCTCAAGGACGCTTGGGACCTAAGTGCAAAGGCAAGGCAGGGTAGAGCTGAAGCCAGGAAGGCGCCAGTGGCGTTTCCGAGCCTCACACAGCCTGCTCCTTCCTGGGGAGGGAGCCTTAAAGCAAGGCAAGTCTGCGCAAGGCTCGCCTATGGCAGAGCATCTTGGTGCCAGGAACTCTGCCAGATCGGCCTCTGAACAGAGCTAGAGATCTGCCGTACTGGAGTCGCACTTAGCTTCGTGAAGCAGGGATTTCAGCTTGACGGGGACTTGCTGCCTCCTCTTCCCCGAGGAGGCTCGCTTCCCTGCTGGCTGTGCACTCGCCTATCGGCGGCGGGCGCAGGGCTCCTCCAGCAGGTCTTGCCTCAGGGGCTGCTTCCCCTGAGTTGGGGCTGTGGGCAGGAACCCAGACACGCAGGATCAGGCCCCAAACACCTGCACATGTCTCTGCTGGGGAGGAGAGTGCTAGGGAACCTACGTCTGTCATACACTTTCTGGGCACCCAAGGAATCAGCCTCCGTGTGTGCGGGGCTGAAAACCCCAGCCAGGGGCCCTGGGAGCCTGGTGCTCTCCGTGTGGCGCTGAAATCTGGCGGCCAAGCAACCGCTGGAGGAGCCCTGCAGTTGCCCTTCCTTCCCTCTGACAGAATTCTCACTGCTGGAGCCCTTGGCAGTGTGCAACCCACCAGCCCTAAGCTCTCCTTAAGGAGGACTGGGACCTAAGTGCAAAGGCAAGGCAGGATTGGAGCTGAGGCAAGAAAGGCGCCAGTGGCGACTCCCAGGCTCCTGCTGCCTGCTCCTTCCTGGAGAGGCAGCCTAAAAAGCAAGGCAAGTCTGGGCAAGGCTACCCCGGAGAGCCAGAGCAGCCTCGCGCCAGGAACTCTGCC
>NW_017203179.1:0-6119 GCF_001704415.2 Capra hircus
CAGTCCCCAGGAGAGTTGCTTGGGGGGCTCTTTGGGATTCCTCTGCCGTCAATGTCGGTACCTAAGACCTTGTGTGGAGTCGGTGCCGGAACCTGAGGTTCCTCTCCAGTGCTGACATGGACCTTGGGGTACTTCTTCGGGTCTCCCAGGGGAGTCATTCCTCGTCTCGATTGGTGGCAGGCACGTGCGCTTTCCTGCCGAGCTGAAGCAGCAGTGTCACGCTTCCCTTCGCGTGGATCAAGGGATCTGTGCTTTCCCTAGAGCTTTCCCACTAGGCCTTCCCACGAGGCTTTGCCACAGGGCTGTCCCACGTACCACCGTGGTGTGAGTCGATCCTCTGCTTGAACGTCGAGGCACTGCAGGGAAAACAGGTTTCCCTGGAATGGACTGAGACATCTGGGGACTCTGGGAATGGTGGCACGACCCTAGAGTCCCTCGCGCCCTGTCCTGTGGAGAATGCTTCCTCATGAGATGCGCGGGAACGCCGGGAATTCTTTCCCAACCACGCAGGGAAAGGATCCCTCCTCACGAGCTAGGAGGCGCAAACGGGGCTCTTCTGCATGTGGGCGGGACTCTCGTGCTTCCTCTCGAGTGGAGACGGGTATGTCGGGAAACTTCTTGATTTGCAGCAAGGCTGTGAAGGACCCTTTGGAATTTCTAGCGGTTAGGTGTGATTAGCCTGGAGACGCCTCAGCGGAAATGGGCCTCATCTTGCCTGGAGGGGAGAACCTCCTGGATTTTCTGGAGTTGCGGCCGGTGCTCTCGACTTATGATGGGGACCTCAGGGACCCGCTCTGGTGGTCCCTCGAATGGCCAGTCCCCATGCGAGTTGCTCGGGGGCCTTCGGGATTCCTCTCCCGTCGATGCCGGGGCCTAAGACCTTGTGTGGAGTCGGTGCCGGAATCTGAGGATCCTCCCCAGTGCTGACATGGATCTTGGGGTACTTCTGGAGTCTCCCCAGGGGAGTCAGTCCTCGTCTCGAGTGGGGTCATGCACGTGCGCTTTCCTCCGAGCTGTATCAGCAGTGTCACGCTTCCCTTCGCGAGGATCAAGTGATCTGTGGCTTTCCTCGAGGCTTTCCAAGAGGCTTTCCCACGAGGCTTTCCCACAGGGCTGTCCCACGTGCCACCGTGGTTGAGTCGATCCTCGGCTTGAAAGTCGAGGCAGTGCAGGGAAAACAGGTTTCCCTGGAATGGACTGAGACATCTGGTGGACTCAGGGAATGGTGGCACGACCCTGCAGTTCCTCTCGCCTTTCCTGTGGAGAGCGCCTTCTCTTGAGATGCGACGGGAACGCCGGGAATTCTTTCCCGACCACGCAGGGAAAGGATCCTTCCTCTCGAGCTAGGAGGGGGAAACGGGGCTCTCTGGATGTGGGCGGTACTCTCGTCGTGCTTCCTCTCGAGTGGAGACGGGTATGTCGGGGAACTTCTTAAGTTGCAGCAAGGGTGTGAAGGACCCTTTGGAAGTTCCAGGTGTTAGATGTGATTAGCCTCGTGACGCACAGCGGAAATGAGCCTCATCTCGCCTGGAGGGGAGAACCTCCTGGATTTTCTCGAGGTACGGCAGGTGCTCTCGACTTACGACGGGGACTCAGGGACCCGCTCTGGTGGCCTCAGGAAAGGCCAGTCCCCATGCGAGTTGCTCTCGGGGCCTCTCGGGATTCCTCTCCCGTCGATGCCGCGGCCTAAGACCTTGTGTGGAGTCGGTGCCGGAACCTGAGGATTCCTCTCCAGTGCTGACATGGATCTTGGGGTTCTTCTGGAGTCTCCCCAGGGGAGTCAGTCCTCGTCTCGAGTGGGGGCATGCACGTGTGCTTTCCTTCCGAGCTGTAGCAGCAGTGTCACGCTTCCCTTTCGCGTGAATCAAGGGATCTGTGGCTTTCCCTCGAGGCTTTCCCAAGGGGATTCCCACGAGTCTTTCCCACAGGGCTGTCCCACGTGCCACCGTGGTGTGAGTCGATGCTCGGCTTGAAAGTCGAGGCAGTGCAGGGAAAACAGGTTTCCCTGGAATGGACTGAGACATCTGGGGGACTCTGGGAATGGTGGCACGACCCTGGAGTTCCTCTCGCCTTTCCTGTGGAAAGCGCCTCCTCTTGAGATGCGACGGGAAGGCCAGGAATTCTTTCCCGATCACGCAGGGAAAGGATCCCTCCTCTCGAGCTAGGAGGCGGACACGGGGCTCCTCTGGATGTGGGCGGGACTCTCGTGCTTCCTCTCGAGGAGACGGGTATATGTCGGGGAACTTCTTGAGTTGCAGCAAGGGTGTGAAGGACCCTTTGAAAGTTCCAGAGGTTAGGTGTGATTAGCCTCGATACGCCTCAGCGGAAATGGGCCTCATCTCGCCTGGAGGGGAGAACCTCCTGAATTTTCTCGAGTTGCGGCAGGTGCTCTGACTTTCGACGGGGGATCTCAGGGACCCGCTCTGGTGGCCTCAGGAAAGGCCAGTCCCATGCGAGTTGCTCGCGGGCCTCTCGGGATTCCTCTCCGTCGATGCCGGGGCCTAAGATCTTGAGTGGAGTCGGTGCCGAAACCTGAGGATTCCTCTCCAGTGCTGACATGGATCTTGGGGTACTTCTGTAGTCTCCCCAGGAAAGTCATTCTGCATCTCGAGTGTGGCAGGGACATGCGATTTTCCTCCCGAGCTGTAGCAGCAGTGTCTCGCTTCCCTTTGCGTGGATCAAGGGATCTGTGGCTTTCCTCGAGGCTTTCCCACAGGGCTGTCCCACGTGCCACCGTGGTGTGAGTCGATCCTCAGCTTGAAAGTCGAGGCAGGGCAGGGAAAACAGGTTTCCCTGGAATGTACTGAGACATCTGGGGGACTCTGGGAATGTGGCACGACCCTGGAGTTCCTCTTGCCTTTCCTGTAGAGAGCGCCTCCTCTTGAGATGCGACCGGAATGCCAGGAATTCTTTCTCGACCACGCAGGGAAAGGATCCCGCCTCTCGAGCTAGGGGGCGGAAACGTGGATCCTCTGGATGTTGGCGGGACTCTCGAGCTTCCTCTTGAGTGGAGACGGGTAATGTCGGGGAACTTCTTGAGTTGCAGCAAGGGTGTGAAGGAGCCTTTGGAAGTTCGAGACGTTAGATGTGATTAGCCTCGAGACGCTCAGCGGAAATGGGCCTCATCTCGCCTGGAGGGGAGAACCTCCTGGACTTTGTCGAGTTGCGGGAGTGCTCTTCACTTACGACGGGGACCTCAGGGACCCGCTCTGGGGCCTCAGGAAAGGCCAGTCCCCATGCGAGTTGCTCGGGGGCCTCTCGGGATTCCTCTCCTGTCGATGCCGGCCTAAGACCTTGTGTGGAGTCGGTGCCTGAAACTGAGGATTCCCCTCCAGTGCTGACATGGATCTTGGGTACTTCTGGAGTCTCCCAGCGGAGTCAGACCTTGTCTCGAGTGGGGGCATGCACGTGCGCTTTCCTCTCGAGCAGTAGCAGCAGTGTCACGCTTCCCTTCGGGTGGATCAAGGATCTGTGTCTTTCCGTCGAGGCTTTCCTCGAGGCTTTCCCACGAGGCTTTCCCACAGGGCTGTCCCACGTGCCACCGTGGTGTGAGTCGATCCTCGGCTTGAACGTCGAGCAGTGCAGGGAAAACAGGTTTCCTGGAATGGACTGAGACATCTGGGGGACTCTGGGAATGCTGGCACGACCTTGAGTTCCTCTCGCCTATCCTATGGAGAGCACCTCCTCTTGAGATGCGACGGGAACTCCGGGAATTCTTTCCCGACCACGCAGGGAAAGGATCCCTCCTCTCGAGCTAGGAACCGGAAACGGGCTCCTGTGGATGTGGGCGGGACTCTCGTGCTTCCTCTCGAGTGGAGACAGTATTTCGGGAAAATTCTTGAATTGCAGCCAGGGTGTGAAGAACGCTTTGGAAGTTCCAGAGGTTAGTGTGTGGTTAGCATCGAGACACCTCAGCAGAAATGGGCCTCATCTTGCCTGGAGGAGAGAACCTCCAGAATTTTTCGAGGTGGGGCAGGTGCTCTTGACTTATGACGGGGACCTCAGGGACCCGCTCTGGTGGCCTGAGGAAAGGCCATTCCCCATGCGAGTTGCTCGGGGGCCTCTCAGGATTTCCCTCCCGTCGATGCCGGGGCCTAAGACCTTGTGTGGAGTCGGTGCTGGAACCTGAGGATTCTTCTCCAGTGCTGACATGCATCTTGGTTACTTCTGGAGTCTCCCCAGTGAAGTCAGTCCTCGTATCGAGTGGGGGCATGCACAGGCACTCTCCCCCGAGCAGTAGCAGCAGTGTCACGCTTCCCTTCCGGTTGAACAAGGGATCTGTGGCTTTCCCTCGACGCTTTCCCTCGAGACTTTCCGACGAGGCTTTTCCCACAGGCTTTCCCACGTGTCACCGTTGTGTGAGTCGATCCTTGGCTTGAAATTCGAGGCAGAGCAGTGAAAACAGGTTCCCTGGAATTGACTGAGACATCTGGTACTCCGGGAATGGTCGCACGACCCTGGAGTTCCTCTCGCCTTTCCTGCTGGAGAGTGCCTCCTTTGAGATGCGAGGTGAATGCCGGGAATTCTTTCCGGACCACACAGGGAAAGGATCCCTCTCTCTAGGAGAGATAGGAGGCGGAAAAGGGGCTCCTCTGGATCTGGGCGGTACTCTCCTGTTCCTCTCGAGTGGAGACGGGTATGTCGGGAACTTCTTGAGTTGCAGTAAGGGTGTGAAGGACCCTTTGGAAGTTCCAGATGTTAGATGTGATTAGCCTCGAGACGCCTCAGCGGAAATGGGCCTCATCTCGCCTGGAGGGTAGAACCTCTGGATTTTCCCTAGTTGTGGCAGGTGTTTCGACTTACGACGGGTACCTCAGGGACCCGCTCTGGTGGCCTCAGGAAAGGCCAGTCCCCATGCGAGTTGCTCGGAGGCCTCTCGGGATTCCTCTCCATCGATGCCGGGCCTAAGACCTTGTGTGGAGTCGGTGCGAAACCAGAGGATTCCTCTCCAGTGCTGACATGGATCTTGGGGTACTTCTGGAGTCTCCCCAGGGGAGTCAGTCCTCGTCTCGAGTGGGGCCATGCACGTGCGCTTTCCCCCCGAGCTGTAGCAGCTGTGTCACCCTTCCCGTGGTGTGGATCAAGGGATCTGTGGCTTTCCCTTGAAGCTTTCCTTTAGGCTTTTACGAGGCTTTCCCACAGGGGCTGTTCCTCGTGCCACCGTGGTGTGAGTCGATCCTCGGCTTGTAAGTCGTGGCAGTGCAGGGAAAACAGGTTTCCCTGGAATGGACGGAGACATCTGGGGGACCTTGGGAAAGGTGTCACGAACCTGGAGTTCCTCTCGCCTATCCTATGGAGAGCGCCTCCGCTTGAGATGCGATGGAACGCGGGAATTCTTTCCGACCACGGAGGAAAGGATCCCTCCTCTCGAGCATGGGGGCCGAAACCGGGCTGCTGTGGATTGGGCCGGGACTCTCGTGCTTCCTCTCGAGTGTAGACGGTTATGTCGGGGAACTTCTTGGGTTGCAGCAAGGGTGTGAAGGACCCTTTTGAAGTTCCAGATGTTAGATGTGTTTAGCCTCGAGACGCCTCAGCGGAAATGGTCCTCATCTCGCCTGGAGAGGAGAACCTCCTGGATTTTCTCGAGTTGCGGCAGGTGCTCTCGACTTACGATGGGGACCTCAGGGACCCGCTCTGGTGGCCTCAGGAAAGGCCAGTCCCAATGCAAGTTGCTCGGGGGCCTCTCGGGATTCCTCTCCCGTCGATGCGGGCCTAAGACCTTGTGTGGAGTCGGTGCCGGAACCTGAGGATTCCTCTCCAGTGCTGACATGGATCTTGGGGTGCTTCTGGAGTCTCCCAGGGGAGTCAGTCCTCGTCTCGAGTGGGGGGCATGCACGTGCGATTTCTCCCGAGCTGTAGCAGCAGTTTCACGCTTCCCTTCACGTGGATCAAGGGATCTTGTGGCTTTCCCTCCAGGCTTTCCAACGAGGCTTTCGCACGAAGCTTTCCCACAGGGATGTCCCACGTGCCACCGTGGTGTGAGTCGATCCTCGGCTTGAAAGTCGAGGCAGTGCAGGGAAAACAGGTTTCCCGGGAATGGACTGAGACATCTGGGGGGGGACTCTGGGAGTGGAACGACCTGGAGTTCTCTCGCCTTTCCTGTGTCGAGCCGCCTCCTC
>NW_017203180.1:0-6119 GCF_001704415.2 Capra hircus
GCAACTCAAGAAGTTCCTCGACATACACGTCTCCACTATAGAGGAATAAAGAGAGTCCCGCCCACATCCAGAGGAGGCCCCGTTTCCGCTTCCTAAATCGAGAGGAGTGATCCTTTCCCTGCGGTGTCGGGAAAGAATTCCGGCGTTCCTGTCACAGGTCAAGAGGAGGCGCTCTCCCACATGAAAGGCGAGAGGAACTCCAGGGTCGTGCCACCATTCCCAGAGTCCCCCAGATGTCTCAATCCATTCCAGGGAAACCTGTTTTCCCTGCACTGCCTCGACTTTCAAGCGAGGATCCACTCACACCACGGTGGCACGTGGGACAGCCCTGTGGAAAGCTTGGTGGGAAAGCCTCGTGGGAAAGCCTCGAGGAAAGCCACAGATCCCTTGATGCACGCGAAGGGAAGAGCGACACTGCTGCTACAGCTCGGGAGGAAAGCGCACGTGCATGTCCCCACACGAGATGAGGACTGACTCCCTTTGGGAGACTCCAGATGTTCCCCAAGATCCATCTCAGCACTGGAGAGGAATCCTCATGTTCCAGCACCGACTTCACACAAGGTCTTAAGCCCCGCATCAACGGGAGAGGAATGCCGAGAGGCCCCCGAGCAACTTGCATGGGAACTGGCCTTTCCAGAGGCCACAAGTGCGGGTCCCTGAGGTCCCCGTCGTAAGTCGAGAGCACCTGCCACAACGAGAAAATCCAGGAGGTTCTCCCGCTCCAGGCGAGATGAGGCCCATTTCCGCTGAGGCGTCACGAGGCTAATCGCACCTAATCACTGGAACTTCCAAAGGGTCCTTCACACCTTGCTGCAACTCAAGAAGTTCCCCGACATACCCGGCTCCACTCGAGAGGAAGCACGAGAGTTCCCCCCACATCCAGAGGAGCCCCGATAGCACCTCCCAGCTCGAGAGGAGGGATCCTTTCCTGAGTGGTTGGGAAAGAATTCCCGGCGTTCCCGTCGCATCTCAAGATTAGGCGCTCTCCACAGGAAAGGCGAGAGGAACTCCAGGGTCGTTCCACCATTCCCAGAGTCCCCCAGATGTCTCAGTCCATTCCAGGGAAAACTGTTTTCCCTGCACTGCCCTCGACTTTCAAGCCGAGGATCGACTCACACCACGGTGGCACGTGGGACAGCCCTCTGGGAAAGCCTCGTGTGAAAACTTCGTGGGAAAGCCTCGACGGAAAGCCACAGATCCCTTGATCCACGCGAAGGGAAGCGCGACACTGCTGCTACAGCTCGGGAGGAAATCGCACGTGCGTGCCCCCACTCGAGACGAGGCCTGACTCCCCTGGGGAGATTGCAGAAATACCCCAAAATCCATGTCATTCCTGGAGATGAATCCTCAGGTTCCGCCACCGACTCCACACAAGGACTTAGGCCCCCGGCATCGACGGGAGAGGAATCCCGAGAGGCCCTAGAGCAACTCGCATGGGGACTGGCCTTTCCTGAGGCCACCAGAGCGGGTCCCCGATGTCCCCGTCGTAAGTCGAGAGCACCTGCCGAAACTCGAGAAAATACAGGAGGTTCTCCCCTCCAGGCGAGATGAGGCCCATTTCCGATGAGGCATCTCAAGGCTAATCACACCTAACATCTGGTACTTCCAAAGGGTTCTTCACACCTTTCTGCAACTCAAGAAGTTCCCCGACATATCCGTCTCCACTCGAGAGGAAGTACGAGAGTCCCGCCCACATCCAGAGGAGCCCCGTTTCCGCCTCCTAGCTCGAGAGGAGGGATCATTTCCCTGTGTGGTCAGGAAAGAATTCCCGGTGTTCCCGGCGCATCTCAAGAGGAGGCGCTCTCCACACGGAAAGGCGAGAGGAACTCCAGGGTCGTGCCACCATTCCAGAGTCCCCCAGATGTCTTAGTCCATTCCATGAAACCTGTTCTCCCTGCACTGCCTCGACTTTCAAGCCGAGGCATCGACTCACACCACGGTGGCACGTGGGACAGCCCTGTGGGAAAGCCTCGTGGGAAAGCCTCGTGGGAAAGCCTGGAGGGAAAGCCACAGATCTCCTTGATCCACGCGAAGGGTAGCGCGACACTGCTGCTACAGCTCGGGAGGAAAGTGCACGTGCATGCGCCCCACTGCAGACGAGGACTGACGCGCCTGGGGAGACTCCAGAAGTACCCCAAGATCCATGTCAGCACTGGAGAGGAATGCTCCGGTTCGCGCAGCCGACTCCACACAAGATCTTAGGCCCCGGCATCGACGGGACAGGAATCCTCAGAGGCCCCCGAGCAACTCGCATGGGGACTGGCCTTTCCTGAGGCCACCAGAGCGGGTCCTTGAGGTCCCCTTCGTAAGTTGAGAGCACCTGCCGAAACTCGAGAAAACCCAGGGAGTTCTCCCCTTCAGGCGAGATGAAGCCCATTTCCGCTGAGGCATCTCGAGGCTAATCACACCTTAATCTCTGAACTCCGAAAGGGTCCTTCACACCTTGCTGCAACTCAAGAAGTTCCCCGACATACCCGTCTCCACTCCAGAGGAAACACGAGAGTCCCGCCCACATCCAGAGGAGCCCTGTTTCCGCCTCATAGGTCGAGAGGAAGGATCCTTTCCCTGCGTGGTCGGGAAAGAATTCCCGGCGTTCCCGTCGCAACTCAAGAAGACACGCTTTCCACAGGAAAGGCGAGAGGAACTCCAGGGTCGTGCACCATTCCCAGAGACACCAGATGTCTCCGTCGATTCCAGGGAAACCTGTTTTCCCTGCACTACCTCGACTATCAAGTCGAGGATCAACTCACACCACGGTGGAAGGTGGGACAGCCCTGTGGGTTAGCCTCATGGGAAAGCCTCGAGGAAAGCCTAGAGAGAAAGCACAGATCCCTTGATCCAAGCGAAGGGAAGCATGACACTGCTGCTACAGCTCGGGAGGTAATGGCACGTGCATGCCCCCACTGGAGACAAGGACTGACTCCCCTGGGGAGACTCCAGAAGTACCCCAATATCCATGTCAGCACTGGAGAGGAATCCTCAGGTTCCAGCACCGTTCCGCACAAGGTCTTATGCCCCGCATGGACGGGTGAGGAATCCCGGGAGGCCCCCGAGTAACTCGCATGGGGACTGGCCTTTCCTGAGGCCACCAGAGCGGGTCCCTGAGGTCCCCGTCTTAAGTCGAGAGCACCTGCCGCAACTCGAGAAAAACCAGGAGGTTCTCCCCTCCAGGCGAGATGAGGCCCATTTCCGCTGAGGCGTCTCGAGGCTAATCACACCTAATCTCTGGAACTTCCAAAGGGTATTTCACACGCTTGCTGTAAATCAAGAAGTTCCCCGACATACCTGTCTCCACTCCAGAGGAAGCACACGAGTCCCGCTCACATCGTATCGCCTCATAGCTCGAGAGGAGGAATGCTTTCCCTGCGTGGTCGGAAACGAATTCCTGGGTTCCCGTCGCACCTCAAGAGGAGGCGCTCTCCACAGGAAAGGCGAGAGGTACTCCAGGGTCGTGACACCATTCCAGAGTCCCGTGTCTCAGTCCATTCCAGGAAACCTGTTTTCCCTGCACTGTCTCGACTTTGAAGCCGAGGATCGACTCACACCACGGTGGCAGGTGGACAGCCCTGTGGGAAAGAATCGTGGGAAAGCCTCTTGGGAAAGCCTCGAAGGAAAGCCACAGATCCATTGATCCACTCGAAGGGAAGAGTGACACCGCTGCTACAGCTCGGGAGGAAATCATACGTGCATGCCCCACTCGAGAGGAGGACTGACTCCCCTGGGAGACTCCAGAAGTTCCCCAAGATCCACGTCAGCACTGGAGAGGAATCCTCAGGTTCTGGCACCAACTCCACACAAGTTCTTAGGCCCCGGCATCGACAGGAGAGGAATCCCGAGAGGCCCCGAGCAACTTGCATGGGGACTGGCCTTTCCTGAGGCCAGCAGAGTGGGTCCCTGAGGTCCCCGTCGCAAGTCGAGAGCACCTGCCACAACTCGAGAAAATCCAGGAGGTTCTCCCCTCCAGGTGAGACGAGGCCCATTTCCGCTGAGGCGTCTCAAGGCTAATCACATCTAACCTCTGGAACTTCCAAAGGGTCCTTAACACCCTTGCTGCAACTCAAGAAGTTCGCCGACATACCCGTCTCCACTCGAGAGGTAGCACGAGAGTCCCGCCCACATCCAGAGGAGCCCCATTTCCGCCTCCTAGCTCGAGAGGATTGATCCTTTAACTGCGTGGTCGGGAAAGAATTCCCGGCATTCCCGTCTCATCTCAAGAGGAGGCGATCTCCACAGGAAAGGCGAGAGGAACTCCAGGGTCGTGCCACCATTCCCAGAGTCTCCCAGATGTCTCAGTCCATTCCAGGGAAACCTGTTTTCCCTGCACTGCCTCGACTTTCAAGCCGAGGATCGACTCACACCACGGTGGCACGTGGGACAGTCCTGTGGGAAAGCCACGTGGGAAACCCTCATGGGAAAGCCTCTGGGAAAGCCTTGAGGGAAAGCCACAGATCCCTTGATCCACTCGAAGGGAAGCGTGACACTGCTCCGACAGCTCGGGAGGAAAGCGCACGTGCATGCCCCCACTCGAGACGAGGACTGACTCCCCTGGGGAAACTCCAGAAGTACCTCAAGATCATGTCAGCACTGGAGAGGAATCCTCAGGTTCCGGCACAGTGTCCACACAAGGTCTTAGGCCCCGGCATCGACGGGAGAGGAATCCCGAGAGGCCCTGGAGCAATTCGCATGGGGACTGGCCTTTCCTGAGGCCACCAGATCGGGTCCCTGAGGTCCCCGTGTAAGTCGAGAGCACCTGCCGCAACTCGAGAAAATCCAGGAGGTTCTCCCCTCCAGGCGAGATGAGGCCCATTTCCGCTGAGACGTCTCGAGGCTAATCACACCTAAACTCTGGAACTTCCAAAAGGGTCCTTCACACCCTTGCTGCAACTCAAGAAGTTCCCCGACATACCCGTCTCCACTCGAGAGGAAGCACGAGAGTCCCGCCCACATCCAGAGGAGCCCCGTTTCAGCCTACTAGCTCGAGAGGAGGGATCCTTTCCCTGCGGTCGGGAAAGAATTCCTGGCTTTTCCGTCGCATTTCAAGAGGAGGTGCTCTCCACAGAAAAGGCGAGAGGAACTCCAGGGTCGTGCCACCTTTCCCAGAGTCCCCCAGATGTCTCAGTCCATTCCAGGGAAACCTGTTTTCCATGCACTGCCTCCACTTTCAAGCCGAGGATCGACTCACACCACGGGTGGCACGTGGACAGCCCTGTGGGAAGCCTCGTGGGAAAGCCACAGATCCCTTGATCCACGCGAAGGAGAGCATGACACTGCTGCTACAGCTCGGGAGGAAAGCCGCACGTGCATGCCCCCAATCGCGACGAAGACTGACTCCCCTGGGGAGACTCCAGAAGTACCCCAAGATCCATGTCAGCACTGGAGAGGAATCCTCAGGTTCCGGCATTGACTCCACACAAGGTCTTATGCCGGGGGTCCAGCCCCGGTGGATCCAGGGAATTCGAAGGGTGGACGGCGTTGGCGTGGAAAGACTTGTTTATTATTAATGTAAGATTAGATTAGGAAACTATAGTGTAGTAAGAAGATTAAGTGGAGGAAGAGGGCTGAATAGCTTGGTTTACGCGGAAGGCCAATAAAATTCCAGACAAGGAATTTGCACCACCTACGTTGGGCCACCGGCGCCCGCTTGAATATCTAAGGGTGCCTCGCCTTAAACTCCCTTTCGTGGGGGTCTTTAACAGCCAGGGCAAGTAAGTAGACCTGGCGAGCCTCCGCACTCCAGGTGGAGATTCAGCCTGAAGTTAAAGTAAAGAGCAGAGAGAAGGAAAGGTTAGAGAAGAAGAAAGAGAGAGAAAGACACGGGGGGGCCAGAGCCCAAGAAACCAGGCTGAGAGACTAGTTCGAGAAGCTGGTCCGAGAAACTGGACCCGGCCCCTGGCCTCCTCCTTTTCTTGTTCAGAAGGCCTTTTATACTTTTGATAAAACATGGAGATCAATGGATAACACAAAATTATGTAGCGTTCACAACCCAGATTCTTTCTGTATATCATTTTGTATACAAAAGGTCTCAGGTGATTTACATTATCTTCTGGCCAAGAGGCTTGTTAACACATTTTGGCTCTCTTCCTTAATGAATGTTAATTTTGTTTCCCCTGAAGTGAATG
>NW_017203181.1:0-6119 GCF_001704415.2 Capra hircus
GGGTCTCGAGGCTAATCAAACCTAAACTCTGGAACTTCCAAAAGGGTCCTTCACACCCTTGATGCAACTCAAGAATTTCCCCGAAATACCCGTCTCCACTCGAGAGGAAGCACGAGAGTCCCGCCCACATCCAGAGGAGC
Organism: Capra hircus; assembly: GCF_001704415.2. Classification (NCBI taxonomy): domain Eukaryota; kingdom Metazoa; phylum Chordata; class Mammalia; order Artiodactyla; family Bovidae; genus Capra; species Capra hircus. The sequence goes on from NW_017203181.1 coordinate 141, forward strand.
CCCGATTCCACCTTTTAGCTCGAGAGGTTTGATCCTTTCCCTGCGTGGTCGGGAAAGAATTCGCAGCATTCCCGTCAATTCTCAATAGGTGGCTCTCTCCAGAGGAAAGGCGAGAGGACTCCAGGGTCGTGCCACCATTTCCAGAGTCCCCCAGATGTCTCAGTCCATTCCAGGGAAACCTGTATTCCCTGCACTGCCTCGACTTTCAAGTCGAGGATCGACTCACATCACAGTGGCACGTGGTACAGCCCTGTGGGAAAGCCTCGTGGGAAAGCCTCAAGGGAAAGCCACAGATCCCTTGATCCATGCGAAGGGAAGCGGGACACTGCTGCTACAGCTCGGGAGGAAAGCGCACGTGCAGCCCCACACGAGACGAGTAGTGACACCCCTGGGGGGACTCCAGAAGTACCCATATCCATGTCAGAAGTGGAGAGGAATCCTCAGGTTCCGGCACCGACTCCAAACAAGGTCTTAGACCCCGGCATCGTCGGGAGAGGAATCCCGAGAGGCCCCAGAGCAACGCATATGGGGACTGGCCTTTCCTGAGGCCACCAGAGCGGGTCCCTGTGGTCCCCATCGTAAGTCGAGAGCACCTGCCGCAACTCCAGAAAATCCAGGAGGTTCTCCCCTCCAGGCGAGATGAGGCCCATTTCCGCTGAGGCAACTAGGGGGTAATCACACTTAAAACTCTGGAACTTCCAAAGGGTCCTTCACACCCTTGCTGCAAAATCAAGAAGTTCCCCGACATACCCGTCTCCACTCTAGAGGAAGGAGAGTCCCGTCCATATCCAGAGGGCCCCGTTTCCGCCTGCTACCTCGAGAGGAGGGATCCTTTCCCTGTGTGGTCGAGAAAGAATTCCTAGCGTTCCCGTCGCATCTCAAGAGGAGGCGCTCTCCACAGGAAAGGCGAGAAGAACTCCAGGTCAGGCCCCATTCCCAGAGTCCCCCAGATGCCTCAGTCCATTCCAGGGAAACCTGTTTTCCCAGCACTGCCTCGACTTCAAGCCGAGGATCGACTCACTCCACGGTGGCACGTGGGACAGCCCTGTGGGAAAGCCTCGTGGGAAAGCCTCGTGGGAAAGCCTCCAGGGAAAGCCTCTGATCCTTGATCCACGCGAAGGGAAGCGTGACACTGCTGCTACAGCTCTGGAGGAAAGCGCACGTGCATGCCCCCACTCGAGACGAGGACTGACTCCCCTGGGGAGACTCCAGAAGTACCCAAGATCCATGTCAGCACTGGAGAGAATCCTCAGGTTCCGGCACCGACTCCACACAAGGTCTTAGGCCCCGGCATCGACGGTAGAGGAATCCCGAGAGGCCCCCGAGCAACTCGCATGCGGACTGGCCTTTCCTGAGGCCACCAGAGCGGGTCCCTGAGGTCCCCGTCGTAAGTCGAGAGCACCTGCCGCAACTCGAGAAAATCCAGGAGGTTTTCCCCTCCAGGCGAGATGAGGCCCATTTCCGCAGAGGCGTCTCGAGGCTAATCACACCTATCCTCTGGAACTTCCAAAGGGTCATTCACACCCTTGCTGCAACTCAAGAAGTTCCCCGACATACCCGTCTCCACTTGAGAGGAAGCACGAGAGTCCCGCTCACATCCAGAGGAGCCCCGTTTCCGCCTCCTAGCTCGAGAGGAGGGATCCTTTCCTTGCGTGGTCGAGAAAGATTTCCCGGCGTTCCCGACGCCTCTCAAGAGGTGGCGCTCTCCAGAGGAAAGGCGAGAGGAGCTCCATGGTCGTGCCACCAATCCCAGAGTCCCCCAGATGTCTCAGTCCATTCCAGGGAGACCTGTTTTCCCTGCACTGCCTCGACTTTCAAGCCGAGGATCGACTAACACCACGGTGGCACGTGGGACAGCCCTGTGGGAAATCCTCGTGGGAAAGCCTTGTTGGAAAGCATCGTGGGAAAGCCTCGAGGGAAAGCCACTGATACCTTGATCCATGCGACTGGAGCATGACACTGCTGCTACAGCTAGGGAGGAAAGCGCAGGTGCATGCCCCCACTCGAGACGAGGACTGACTCCCCTGGGGAGACGCCAGAAGTACCCCAAAATCCATGTCAGAACTGCACAGGAAACCTCAGATTCCGGAACAGACTCCACACAAGGTCTTAGGCCCCGGCATCGACGGGAGAGGAATCCCGAGAGGCCCGAGCAACTCGCATGGGGACTGGCCTTTTCTGAGGCCCCCAGAGCGGGTCCTTGAGGTCCCCGACGTAAGTCGAGAGCAACTGCCCTATCTCGAGAAAATCCAGGAGGTTCTCCCCTCCAGGCGAGATGAGGCCCATTTCTGCTGAGGCGTCTCCAGGCTAATCACACCTAATCTCTGGAACTTCCAAACGGTGCTTCACACCCTGGCTGCAACTCAAGATGTTCCCCGACATACCGTCTCCACTCGAGAGGAAGCACGAGAGTCCCGCTCACATCCAGTGGAGCACCGTTTCTGCCTACTAGCTCGAGAGGAGGAATCCTTCCCTGCGTCATCGGGAAAGAAATCCCGGCGTTCCCGTCGCATCTCAAGAGGAGGCGCGCTCCACAGGAAAGGCGAGAGGAACTCCAGGGTCGTGCCACCTTTCCCAGAGTCCCCCAGATGTCTCAGTCCATTCCAGGGAAACCTGTTTTCCCTGCACTGCCTCGACATTCAAGCCGAGGATCGACTCACACATCACGGTGGCACGTGGTACAACCATGTGGGAAAGCGTCGTGGGAAAGCCTCGTGTGAAAGTCTCCAGGGAAAGCCACAGATCCCTTGATCCCCGCGAAGGGAAGCGTGACAATGCTGCTACAGTTCGGGAGGAAATTGCACGTGCATGCCCCCACTCGAGACGAGGACTGACTCCCCTGGGGAGACTCCAGAAGTACCCCAAATCCATGTCAGCACTGGAGAGGAATCCTCAGGTTCCGGCACCGGACTCCTCTCAAGACCTTAGGCCCCGGCATTGAAGGGAGAGGAATCCCGAGAGGCCCCACGAGCAACTCGCATGGGGTCTGGCCTTTCCTGAGGCCATCAGAGCGGGTCCCTGAGGTCCCCTTGTAAGTCGAGAGCAACTGCCTCAACTCGAGATAATCCAGGAGGTTCTCCCCTCCAGGCGAGATGAGGCCCATTTCCGCAGAGGCGTCTCGAGGCTAATCACACGTAACCTCTGGAACTTCCAAGGGTCTTTCACACCCTTGCTGCAACTCAAGAAGTTCCCCGACATACCCGTCTCCACTCGAGAGGAAGCACGAGAGTCCGCGCCACTTCCCGAGGAGCCCCGTTTCCGCCTCCTAGCTCGAGAGGAGGGATCCTTTCCCTGCGATGTCGGGAAAGAATTCCCGGTGTTCCCGTCGCATCTCAAGAGGAAGCGCTCTCCACAGGAAATGCGAGAGGAATTCCAGGGTCGTGCCACATTCCCAGAGTCCCCCAGATGTCTCAGTCCATTCCAGGGAAACCTGTTTTCCCTGCACAGCCTCGACCTTCAAGCCGAGGATTGACTCACACCACGGTGGCACGTGGGACAGCCCTGTGGGAAAGCCTCGTGGGAAAGCCTCGTGAAAAATCCTCGTGGAAAGCCTCGAGGGAAAGCCACAGATCCCTTGATCCACGCGAAAGGAAGCGTGACACTGCTGCTACAGCTCGGGAGGAAATCGCACGTGCATGCCCCCACTCGGAACGAGGACTGACTCTCCTCGAGACTCCAGAAGTACCCGAAGGTCCATGTCAGCACTGGAGAGGAATCCTCAGCTTCCGGCACCAACTCCATACAAGGTCTTAGGCCCCGGCATCGACGGAGAGAAATCCCGAAAGGCTCCCGAGCAACTCGCATGGGGACTGGCCTTTCCTGAGGCCACCAGAGGGTGTCCCTGTGGTCCCCGTCGTAAGTCGAGAGCACCTGCCGCAACTCGAGAAAATCCAGGAGGTTGTCCCCTCCAGGCGAGATGAGGCCCATTTCCGCTGAGGCGACTGGAAGCTAATCACACCTAATCTCTGGAACTTCCAAAGGGTCCTTCACAGCCTTGCTGCAACTCAAGAAGTTCCCCGACATACCCGTCTCCACTCAAGAGGAAGCACGAGAGTCCCGCCCACATACAGAGGGGCCCCGTTTCTGCCTCCTAGCTCGAGAGGAGGGATCCTTTCCTTTCGTGGTCGGCAAAGAATTCCCGGCGTTCCCGTCGCATCTCAGGAGGAGGCGCTCTCCACAGGAAAGGCGAGAGGAACTCCAGGGTCCTGCCACCATTCCCAGAGTCCCCAAGATGTCTCAGTGCATTCCAGGGAAACCTGTTTTCCCTGCACTGCCTCGACATTCAAGCCGTGGATCGACTCACATCACGGTGGCACGTGGACAACCATGTGGGAAAGCCTCGTGGGAAAGCCTCGTGTGAAAGCCTCCAGGGAAAGCCATAGATCCCTTGATCCACGCGAAGGGAAGCGTGACACTGCTGCTACAGCTGGGGAGGAAAGCGCACGTACATGCCCCCACTCGAGACGGGGACTGACTCCCCTTGGGAGACTCCAGAATTTCACTAAAATCCATGTCTGCACTGGAGAGGAAACCTCAGGTTCCAGCACCGACTCCACACACAAGGTCTTATGCCCCGGCATCGAAGGGAGAGGAATCCCGAGAGAACCCCGAGCAACTAGCAAGGGACTGGCCTTTCCTGATGCCACCAGAGCGGGTCCCTGAGTTCCCCGTCGTCAATCGAGAGCACCTGTCACAACTTGAGAAAATCCTGGAGGTTCTACCCTCCAGGCCAGATGAGGCCCGTTTCCGCTGAGGCGTCTGGAGGCTAATACACCTGGCCTCTGGAAATTCCTACGGGTCCTTCACACACTTGCTGCAACTCAAGAAGTTCCCCGACATAACCCTCTCCCCTCAAGAGGAAGAACGAGAGTTCCCGCCCACATCCAGAGGAGCCCCGTTTCCGCCTCATAGCTTGAGAGCAGGGATCCCTTTCAATGCGTGGTCAGGAAAGAATTCCCTGCGTTACCGTTGCATCTCAAGAGGAGGCGCTCTCCACAGGAAAGGCGAGAGGAACTCCAGGGTCGTGCCACCATTCCCAGAGTCCCCCAGATGTCTCCGTCCATTCCAGGGAAACCCTGTTTTCCCTTCACTGCCTCGACTTTCAAGCTGAGCATCGACTCACACCACCGTGACACGTGGGAGAGCCCTGTGGGAAAGCCTCCTGGGAAAGCCTCGTGGGAAAGCCTCGAGGGAAAGCCACAGATCCCTTGATCCTCGCGAAGGGAAGCTCAACACTGCTGCTGCAGCTCGGAGGAAAGTGCACTTGCATGCCCCACTCATTACGAGGACTGACTCCCCTGGGGAGACTCCAGAATACCCCAAGATCCATGTCAGCACTGGAGAGGAATCCTCAGGTTCTGGCACCGACTCCACACAAGGTCTTTGGCCTGGGCATCCACGGGAGAGGAATCCCGAGAGGCCCCAGAGTAACTCGCAAGGAAATGGCCTTTCCCGAGGCCACCAGAGCGTGTCCCTGAGGTCCCCGTCGTAAGTCGAGTGCACCTGCCGCAACTCGAGAAAATCCAGGAGGTTCTACCCTCCAGGCTAAATGAGGCCCATTTCCACTGAGGCATCTCGAAGCTAATCACACCTAAATCTGGAAATTCCAAAGGGTCCTTCACACCCTTGCTGCAACTCAAGAAGTTCCCTGACATACCCATCTCCACTCGAGAGGAAGCACGAGAGTCCCGACCACATCCAGAGGAGCCCCGTTTCCACCTCCTAGCTCAAGAGGAGGGATCCTTTCCCTGCGTGCTCGGGAAAGAATTCCCGGCGTTCCTGTCGCATCTCAAGAGGAGGCGCTCTCCACAGGAAAGGCGAGAGGAACTCCAGGGTCATGCCACCATTCCTAAAGTCCGCCAGATGTCTCAGTCCATTCCAGGGAAACCTGTTTTCCCTGCACTGTTTTGACTTTCGAGCCGAGGATAGACAACACACACCCACGGTGGCACGTGGGACAGCCCTGTGGGAAAGCCTCGT
>NW_017203182.1:0-6118 GCF_001704415.2 Capra hircus
GCGGCTACAGCTGGGGAAGAAAGCTCTCGCATGGGGACTGGCCTTTCCTGAGGCCACCAGAGCGGGTCCTGAGGTCCCCGTCGTAAGTCGAGAGCACCTGCCGCAACTCGAGAAAATCCAGGAGGTTCTCCCCTCCAGGCGAGATGAGGCCCATTTCCGCTGAGGCGTCTCGAGGCGATTCACACCTAACCTCTGGAACTTCCAAAGGGTCCTTCACACCCTTGCTGCAACTAAAGAAGTTCCCCGACATATCCGTCTCGACTCGAGAGGAAGCACGACAGTCCCGCCCACATGCAGAGCAGCCCCGTTTCCGCCTCCTAGCTCGAGAGGAGGGATCCTTTCCCTGCGTGATCTGTAAAGAATTCCCGGCGTTCCCATCGCATCTCAAGAGGAGGCGCTCTTGACATGAAAGGCGAGAGGAACTCCAGGGTCGTGCCACCATTCCCAGAGTCCCCCAGATGTCTCAGTCCATTCCAGGGAAACCTGTTTTCCCTGCACTGCCTCGACTTTCAAGCCGAGGATCGACACACACCACGGTGGCATGTAGGACAGCCCTGTGGGAGAGCCCTCGTGGGAAAGCCTCGTGGGAAAGCCTCGAGGGAAAGCCACAGATCCCTTAATCCACGTGAAGGGAAGCGTGACACTGCTGCTAAAGCTCGGGAGGAAAGCGCACGTGCAGGCCTCAACTCGAGACGAGGACTGAATCCCCTGGAGAGACTCCAGAAGTGCCCCAAGGTCCATGTCAGCACTGGGGAGGAATGCTCAGGTTCCGGTACCGACTCCACACAAGGTCTTAGGCCCCGGCATCGACGGGAGAGGAATCCCGAGAGGCCCCCGAGCAACTCGCATGGGGACTGCCTTTCCTGAGGCCACCAGAGCGGGTCCCTGAGGTCCCCGTCGTAAGTCGAGAGCACCTGACGCAACTCGAGAAAATCCAGGAGGTTCTCCCCTCCAGGCGAGATGAGGCCCATTTCCGCTGAGGCGTCTCGAGGCTAATCACACCTAACCTCTGGAACTAACAAAGGGTCCTTCACACCCTTGCTGCAACTCAAGAAGTTCCCCGACATACCTGTCTCCACTCGAGAGGAATCAGGAGAGTCCCTCCCTCATCCAGAGGAGCCCCCGTTTCCGCCTCCTAGCTCGAGAGCAGGGATCCTTTCCCTGCGTGGTCGGGAAAGAATTCCCGGCGTTCCCGTCGCATCTCAAGGGGAGGGGCTCTCCACAGGAAGGGCGAGAGGTACTCCAGGGTCGTGCCACCATTCCCAGAGTCCCCCAGATATTTCAGTCCATTCCAGGGAAACCTGTTTTCCCTGCACTGCCACGACTTTCAAGCCGAGGATCGACTCACACCATGGTGGCACGTGGGACAGCCCTGTGCGAAAGCCTCGTGGGCAAGCCTCGAGGGAAAGCCACAGATCCCTTGATCCCCGCGAAGGGAAGCGTGACACTGCTGCTACAGCTCGGGAGGAAAGGGCACGTGCATGCCCCCACTCGCGACAAAGACTGACTACCCTGGGGACTCCAGAAGTATCCCAAGATCCATGTCAGCACTGGAGAGGAATCCTCCGTTTCCGGCACCGACTCCACACAAGGTCTTATGCCGGGGTCCAGCCCCGGTGCATCCAGGGAATTCGAAGGGTGGATGGCGTTGTCATGGAAAGTCTTGTTTATTTATTAATGTAAGATTAGATTAGGAAACTATAGTGTGGTAAGAAGATTAAGTGGAGGAAGAGGGCTGAATAGCTTGGTTTACTCGGAAGGCCAATAAAATTCCAGACAAGGAATTTGCACCACCTACGTTGGGCCACCGGCGCCCGCTTGAATATCTAAGGGTGCCTCGCCTTAAGCTCCCTTTCGTGCGGGTCTTAACAGCCAGGGCAAGTAAGTAGACCTGGCGAGCCTCCGCACTCCAGGTGGAGATTCAGCCTGAAGTTAAAGTAAAGAGCAGAGAGAAGGAAAGGTAGAGAGAAGAAAAGAGAGAGAAAGACACGGGGGAGCCAGAGTCCCAAGAAACCAGGCTGAGAGACTAGTTCGAGAAGCTGGTCCGAGAAACTGGCCCCGGCCCCTGGCCTCCTCCTTTATTGTTCAGAAGGCCTTTTATACTTTTGATAAAACAAGGAGATCAATGGATAACACAAAATTATGTAGCGTTCACAACCCAGATTCTTTCTGTATATCATTTTGTATACAAAAGGTCTCAGGTGATTTACATTATCTTCTGGCCAAGAAGCTTGTTAACACTTTTTGGCTCTCTTCCTTAATGAATGTTAATTTTGTTTCCCCTGAAGTGTTTTTCTTTAATCTGCATCTCCTTAAAGCATTAAAGTTACATCTCTATAGAACAAAGGTGCAGTGGGTTATAACAAAGAAGGTACTTAACTCAAAGATCTAATGTTGCTAATACCAGGTCTACTACTTGTTTTTCTATATACCAACTATATCTAAAAATAAAGGATATGAAAATTTGGCAGCAAGCATTGACCCAAAAAATGAAACTTTTAATCAGTCCTATTCTAAAGATTTTGACTCCTCGAAAGCTCCTGCATTCGTAGGATGTTTTAAGCTTCCTGTGCCTCCTGCGGTCAGGAGGCCTCAAACAATCACAAGCGCAGCTGTACGAGTCCTACAGGCAGGCTAGAAAGCCATCAGAGGGTTTTTGGATTGAAACACTCTTTAAATGCAGAAGACTAACGCGCTGAATTGACTTTTTCCAGAAAAGGTCAGAAGAGTGAAAAAGCAGAGCACAAAAACCGGCAGATTTTTGTTGGGGTACATGCTTAAAAATTTCCAGAGGGGTCCCTGAAGTCTGAGCACGCCTTGCGTATGTCAGCTTCCTTCCTCATGACCTTGTCACGGGCGGGCTTCCTCACACTGGCTCCCGGCAGTCTTAGGCCCTGGCATCGACGGGAGAGGAATCCCGAGAGGCCCCCGAGCAACTCGCATGGGGACTGGCCTTTCCTGAGGCCACCAAGGCGGGTCCCTGAGGTCCCCGGCGTAAGTTGAGAGCACCTGCCGCAACTCGAGAAAATCCAGGAGGTTCCCCTCCAGGCGAGATGAGGCCCATTTCCGCTGAGGCGTCTCGAGGCTAATCACACCTAACCTCTGGAACTTCCAAAGGGTCCTTCACACCCTTGCTGCAACTCAAGAAGTTCCGTGACATGCCCGTCTCCACTCGAGAGGAAGCACGAGAGTCCCGCCCTCATCCAGAGGAGCCCCGTTTCCGCCTCCTAGCTCGAGAGGAGGGATCCTTCCCCTGCGTGGTCGGGAAAGAATTCCCGGCGTTTCCGTCGCATCTCAAGAGGAGGCGCTCTCCACAGGAAAGGCGAGAGGAACTCCAGGGTCGTGCCACCATTCCCAGAGTCCCCCAGATGTCTCAGTCCACTCCAGGGAAACCTGTTTTCCCTGCACTGCCTCGACTTTCAAGCCGAGGATTGACTCACACCATGGTGGCTCGTGGACAGCCCTGTGGGAAAGCCTCCTGGGCAAGCCTTGAGGGAAAGGCACAGATCCCTTGTTCCACGCGAAGGGAAGCGTGACACTGCTGCTACAGCTCGAGAGGAAATCGCACGTGCATGCCCCAATACGAGACGAGGACTGACTCCCCTGGGGAGACTCCAGAAATACCCTAAGATCCATGTCAGCACCGGAGAGGAAACCTCAGGTTCCGGCACCGACTCCACACAAGGTCTTAGGCCCGGCATCGACAGGAGAGGAATCCCGAGATGCCGTCGACCAATTCGCTGGGGACTGGCCTTTCCTGAGGCCACCAGAGCGGGTCACTGAGGTCACCATCATAAGTCGAGAGCACCTGCCGCAACTCGAGAAAATCCAGGAGGTTCTCCCCTCCAGGCGAGATTAGGCCCATTTCCGCAGCAGCGTCTCGAGGCTAATCACACCTAACCTCTGGAACTTCCAAAGGGTCCTTCACACCCTTGCTGCAAGTCAAGAAGTTCCCCGACATACCCGTCTCCACTCGAGACGAAGCACGAGAGTCCCTCCCTCATCCAGAGGAGCCCCGTTTCCGCCTCCTAGCTCGAGAGGAGGGATCTTTCCCTGCGTGGTCGGGAAAGAATTCCCGGCGTTCCCGTCGCAACTCAAGAGGAGGCGCTCTCCACAGGAAAGGCGAGAGGAACTCCAGGGTGGTGCCACCATTCCCAGAGTGCCCCAGATATCTCAGTCCATTCCAGGGAAACCTGTTTTCCCTGCACTGCCTCAACTTTCAAGCCGAGGATCGACTCACACCACGGTGGCACGTGGGACAGCCCTGTGGGAAAGCCTCGTGTGAAAGCCTCATGGGAAAGCCCGAGGGAAAGCCACTGATCCCTTGATCCTCGGGAAGGGAAGCGTGACACTGCTGCTGCAATTCGGGAGGAAAGCACACGTGCATGCCCCTACTTGAGACGAGGACTGACTCCCCTGGGGAGACTCCGGAGGTACCCCAAGATCCATGTCAGCACTGGAGAGTAATCCTCACGTTCCGGCTCCGACTCCACACAAGGTCTTAAGCCCCGGCATGGACGGCAGAGAAATCCCGAGAGGCCCCCGAGCAACTCGCATGGGGACTGGCCTTTCCTGAGGCCCCCAGAGCGGGTCCCTGAGGTCTCCGTCGTAAGACGAGAGGACCTGCCGCAACTAGAAACAATCCAGGAGGTTGTCCCCTCCAGGCGAGATGAGGCCCATTTCCGCTGAGGCGTCTCGAGGCTAATCACACCTAACCTCTGGAACTTCCAAAGGGTCCTTCACACCCTTGCTGCAACTCAAGAAGTTCCCCGACATTCCCGTCTCTACTCCAGAGTAAGCACGAGAGCCCGCCCACATCCAGAGGAGCCCCGTTTCCGCCTCCTAGCTCGAGAGGAGGGATCCTTTCCCTGCGTGGTCGGGAAAGAATTCCCCGGCATTCCCGTCGCATCTCAAGAGGAGGCGCTCTCCACTGGAAGGCGAGAGGAACTCCCGGGTCTTGCCACCATTCCCAGAGTCCCGCAGATGTCTAAGTCCATTCCAGGGAAATCTGTTTTCCCTCGATTGCCGCGACTTTCAAGCCGAGGATCGACTCACACCACGGTGGCACGTGGGACAGCCCTGTGAGAAAGCCTTCTGGGAAAGCCTCGTGGGAGAGCCTCAAGGGAAAGGCACAGATCCCTTGATCCAGGCGAAGGGAAGCGTGACACTGCTGCTACAGCTCGGGAGGAAAGCGCACGTGCATGCCCCCACTCGAGACGAGGACTGACTCCCCTGGGGAGACTCCAGAAATACCCCAAGATCCATGTCAGCACTGGAGAGGAATCCTCAGGTTCCGGCACCGTCTCCACACAAGGTTTTAGGCCCCGGCATCGACGGGAGAAGAATCCCGAGAGGCCCCGAGCAACTCGCTTGGGGACTGGCCTTTCCTGAGGCCACCCAGAGCGGGTCCCTGAGGTCCCCGTCGTAAGTCGAGAGCACATGCCGCAACTCGAGAAAATCCAGGAGGTTCTCCCCTCCGGCGAGATGAGGCCCATTTCCGCTGAGGCGTCTCGAGGCTAATCACACCTAACCTCTGGAACTTCCAAAGGGTTTTTTCACACCCTGGCTACAACTCAAGAAGATCCCCGACATACCCGTCTCCACTCGAGAGGAAGCACGAGAGTCCGCCCACATCCAGAGGAGCCCCCCGTTTCTACCTCCTAGCTCAGGGAGGTATCGTTTCCCTGCGTGGTCGGGAAAGAATTCCCGGTGTTCCCGTCCCATCTCAAGAGGAGGCGCTCTCCACAGGAAAGGCGAGAGGAACTCCAGGGTCGTGCCACATTCCAGAGTCCCCCAGATGTCTCAGTCCATTCCAGGGAAACCTGTTTTCCTGCACTGCCTCGACTTTCAAGCCGAGGATCGACTCACAACACGGTGGCACGAGGGACAGCCCTGTGGGAAAGCCTCATGGGAAAGCCTCGTGGTAAAGCCTCGTGGAAAGCCTCGAGGGAAAGCCACAGATCCCTTGATCCACGCGAAGAGTGAAGTGCGACCCTGCTGCTACACCTCGGAGAAAAGCTAAGTGCATGCCCCCACTCGAGACGAGGACTGACTCCCTGGGGAGACTCCAAAAGTACCCCAAGATCCATGTCAGCACTGGAGAGGAATGCTCAGGTTC
>NW_017203183.1:0-18885 GCF_001704415.2 Capra hircus
AGAGGAATTCCCAAAGAGGCCCCCTAAGCAGCCGCCATGGGGACTGGCCTTTCCTTAGGCCACCAGATCGGGTCCCTGAGGTCCCCGTCGTAAGTAGAGAGCACCTGCCGCAACTCAAGAAAATCCAGGAGGTGCCGCAACTCAAGAAAATCCAGGAGGTTTTCCCTCCTGAGGCGAGATTTTCCATTGAAGGCATATCGAGGCTAATCACAGCGAAATTCTGGAACGTCCAAAGGGTCCTTCACACCCTTGCTGCAACTCAAGATGTTCCCCGACATACCCGTTCCCACCCGAGAGGAAACACGAGGATTGTGCCCACATAGAGAGGAGCCCCATTTCCCCCTCGTACCTCGAGATGAGGCATCCTTTCCCGGCCTCCTCGGGAAAGATTTCCTGGCGTTCCCGATGCATCTCAAGAGGAGGCGCTCTCCACAGGAAAGGCGAGAGGAACTCCAGTGTCGTGCCATCATTCCAAGAGTCCCCCAGATGTCTCAGTCCATTTCAGAGGAACCTGTTTCCCTGCACTGCCTCGACTTTCACGCCGAGGATCGACTCACACCACGGTGGCACGTGGGACAGCCCTGTGGGAATGCCTCCTGGGAAAGCCACGTGGGAAAGCCTGGAGGGAGAACCACAGATCCCTTCATACACTCGACGGTGCCGGCGTCCAGCCCCGGTGGATCCAGGGAATTCTAAGGGTGGACGGTGTTGGCATGGTAAGACTTCTTTATTTATTAATATAAGATTAGATTAAGAAACTGTAGTGTAGTAGGAAGATTAAGTGGAGGAAGAGGGCTGAATAGCTTGGTGTACGGGGAAGGCCAATAAAATTCCAGACAAGGAATTTGCACCATCTACTTTGGGACACCGGCGCCCGCTCTAGTATCTAAGGGTGCCTCGCCTTAAGCTTCCTTTCGTGCGGGTCTTAACAGCCAGGGCAAGTAAGTAACCTGGCGAGCCTCCGCGCCCCAGGTGGAGATTTCAGCCTGAAGTTAAAGAGCAGAGAGAGGGAAGGGAGAGAAGAAAAGAGGAGAGAAAATCACGGGGGGAGCCAGAGTCCCAAGAAACCAGGCCGAGAGACTAGTTCGAGAAGCTGGCCCGAGAAACTGGCCCCCCTCCTTTATTGTTCAGAAGGCCTTTGATACACAGAGATCAATGGTAACACAAAATTATGTAGCGTTCGCAACCCAGATTCTTTCTCTATATCATTTTGTATACAAAAGGTCTCAGGTGATTTACATTATCTTCTGGCCAAGAGGCTTGTTAACACTTTTTGGCTCTCTTCCTTAATGAATGTTAATTTTGTTTCCCCTGAAGTGTTTTTTTTTTTTTTAGTCTGCATCTCCTTAAAGCATTAAAGTTACATCTCTATAGAACAAACGTGCCGTGGGATATAACAAAGAAGGTACTTAACTCAAAGATCTAATGTTGCTAATACCAGGTCTACTACTTGTTTTTCTATACGCCAACTATATCTAAAAATAAAGGATATGAAAATTTGGCAGCAAGCATTGACTCAACAAATGAAACTTTTCATCAGTCCTATTCTAAAGATTTAGACTCTTCAGAAGCCCCTACATTCCTAGGATGTTTTAAGCTTCCTTTGCCTCCTGTGGTCAGCAGGCCTCAAACAATCACATGCGCAGCTGTATGAGTCCTGCAGGCAGGCTAGAAAGCCATCAGAGGGGTTTTTAGATTGAAACACTCTTTCAAATGCAGAAGACTGAAGCCCTGAATTGACTTTTTCCAGAAAATGTCAAAAGAGTGGAAAAGCAGAGCACAAAAGCCGGCAGATTTTTGTTGGGGTACATGCTTAGGAATTTCCAGAGGGGTCCCTGAAGTCTGAGCACGCCTTGTGTATGTCAGCTTCCTTCCTCATGACCTTGTCATGGGCGGGCTTCCTCACACTGGCTCCCGGCATCTCACCCTTTTCCATTTTAATTAATTAATTAATTAATTTTAAAATCAGGTGCAGTTCGATCGCGAGATTCCAAATGTTCTGCTGAAGAATCTAGACAATACAGGGAAGAATGATTACGAGGAGCAAGATTATAAACAGTTGACAGAATAGTCTTTCCAGAAATGAAGTTAGAGAAAGTGTGGAGAAAGTCATTGGCTTCTCCTGCGGTGGTAAAATCTAATCGGGAGTGTTCCAAGGTCTGAATCTGATTATGAAGTTTCTCTAAGTCTAAACTAATATCTGAGCTGTTCCAAAACACCTAAAACTTGATTTTTTAACATATTGGGCATTTACACTTGTTGAGTCAATGATTGCTGTCATAGTAACAATAACAGTTGTTGTAACACAGCAAGAACATAATTATCATATCAATAAGTTGTTACAGTTACAGGACATCTTTAAAACCACAAAAGAGCATACATTACTTTGAGGAGTTAAACAAGATGAAAACATCCATGGTTCACAAGTTGCTACATTAGGTACGTTAAGTTTTCTGGAATCATTGGTGAAAAGAAGAACATAAGGAGAGGATAGACAAGCCAAAATAGAGTAAATAGAGTCATTTTCTGGTTGGAGTTTGCGCTGCAGCAGCTGTTAGTCCCGCCGGGATCTTGATGTTTCTTTTGCCTCCTTCTGCCATCGCGCGTGGCTGCCAAGCTACACGAAAATTTGAGCAAATAGTTTACAGTTCCCATACATCTCCTTTTCCCATCAAGTCTCTATTCCATAGTTTCGCAGATGGACGCTGGCGGAGCACTAGGTCCCATCAGTCAGTAAGGCTGGCCCCGCCCTTGGCTTTCGGTGCGGCTGTTTCCCGCGGCGGTGGCAGCAGAGAAGTTCCCTTTTTCTTTTGTGGCGAATCAGTCTGTCCGGGATCCAAATTGACGAATCTGCACCCTGTGAAAAAAACATAAACACTTCCTCGACCCGCAGTAAATTCTGGGTCAGGATCTTTTTGTTATCTGGAGGAGATCTTTTCACTTTATCAACGGTTTTACATCTTATAGTTCCAAACAAATCAGCATTTAACTTATTACAAAGAGAACATGTTGTAAAATCTGATGGAGGAAAAACTATATTTAAATTATCCTTTTTTAATTTTTGAATTAACAAAGCATGTGAGGGTAAATGATGCAAGATTTGACCACAATAATTTCCTATAGCAATCTGCCAATCATCATCAAACATTTGAAAAGCATCAAGTTGTTTTGTTATATGGAATTACAATTTTTGATGGCTCTTTACTAAACAATTTAATAAATCAGTATACTTGAATTAATCTTTTTAATTAATATGTCAGTAATTTTTCCTTAGGCAGAGGCCATTGTTCCACCCACGCCAGATCTTGAGATTTTCATGTAATGGGGTAGGCAGCAAAAACACTGGCCTTCATTATAAATTTGGATATCCCAATCCAGTACATAGCTTGCGAGGAGTTGGACAAATTGGCTCAATTATTTTTGTCTGTTGTTTACCCAATCCTTTTGATGGATCATAGCCTATCTGCAGCATCTGAGAGGTCACATTATCATCAGGGCTAAAAAGTACCACTCCCATTTGAGATAGCATGTCCCTCCCCCACAGGGTAAGGGGGAGCGAAGGAACAACATAAGGTTGGAAAGTTCCACAGGTATCCTCAAATTGCCAATCTAAAATTTTTGCACTGTTAACTACTGTGGGGGCTTGAGGGCAAATAAAACAAAATTTGACTCCTGAAATCTATCAGAGCAACTTGCCAAGTCATCACTATTTTTGTAAAAGACTTGCAGTTGATCCTTATTGAATGGAATTAATATATTTGTTACTTATTTTCCAAAAAGTTTTACACTTCTTTTTCTTTTTTTTTTTAATTAATTGTTCCACCAAGTTGGGATAAGATAAAACTATTTTTCTTGGGGTCATTGGTAGATGGAACCAATGGGCCTTCTTGTCACAAGCATCCTGTAGGTATACATTTTGTGGCAAGAATAATTTAATCTCCTCTTTTGGCAACATTAATCTTAATTACTGATCATTTAAAGCCTCATTCACTTTAACAAAAGCCGACTCTGTCTCACTAGTCAACCTTTTCTTAGAACTGGGATTAGGATTGTTTTTTTTAAGCAATCAAACAAAAGGCTTTAAATCTACAGAAGTCAGTTTTAAATGTGGGCATATCCAATTAATATCACCTAATAATTTTTGGAAATCATTTAAAGTTAGTAAACAATCTCTCAGCAGCTTTAAAGGGACATTATCAGTTTTAAAACTTTTGGCAGACCTAAATATAAGAAGCAGGAAAAGAGGTGTTACACAATATGTTTATAAGCTTTTTCAATGATCTTGGTATAACCCAAATCTGGTCTATAGCCTTTTAGATGACAAGTAACCATTTAATCTTTGCTTGCATACTTCCAGCAACGGGGAGCTCACTACTCACCAAGGTTTTAAACTCTCTCTCACCTCTTATTTTATAGCATTTCCATCTTGCCTACCACTTTCTCTAATCCTATGAACTCATTTTCAGTAGTATATGTTGGCCAGGAGCTGGGCCAGTCTCTCAGCAATGTAAGAAACGTCTTGTCTATTGTCTAACAGCCATGACATTTTTATATCCTTGAATTAAAAAATCTTTTAAAGACCTAGAAGCTGCAATATTCTGCACCCAAAAAGCTAGATCTAGATCCTCTGGGGCTTTTTTTGTCTGGTTTTTCTGTCTGGTAATAAGGTAAAAGCAAAAGCTGTGCTATTTTTTTTTTAATTTTTATTAATTGCACAGTTTTAGCAGGTGGCGAGATCAAAACTTCAATTTTTTCAGTATAATCAGAATTTACTACACAAGACACTACCGAAATTTTTTGAAAAGAAAGCAAGCTATGCCCCAGCACAAGTCTTACCATGTCCTCAGGCAGGGGACTAGCCACTCCCACTGGAATCTGAGTCAGGAGTTATTATTATTGAGGTGGTGGAACTGAGGTCCAGGCCTGAGCTACCTGGGGTTGTTTGGTACGGGTTGTTGTCTCTGTTTAGCAGGACATTTTGGCAAAAAATGTTCTATTTGGCCTCAAGAGAAACATTTTGCATTTGTAAAGTCCTTTTTATTACGAATATTTTTCTTTCTTTTTTTTCTGTTTTTCTTCCTTTTTTGGGGGGGGAGGTGAGGCCCCTCCTGAGGGGATTTTATGCAAGGAGCAAGCTCTGTTTTATTTTTTTTTTTTTTTTTTTTTTTTTTTTAATTTTAATTTTTTATTTTTATTTTTAAATTTTAAAATCTTTAAAATCTTTTAAAATCTTTAATTCTTACATGCGTTCCCACTCGAGACGAGGTCTGACTCCCCTGGGGAGACTCCAGAAGTACCCCAAGATCCATGTCAACACTGAGGGGAATACTCAGGTTCCGGCACCGACTCCACACCAGGTCTTAGGCCCTGGCATCGACGGGAGAGAAATCCCGAGAGGCTCCCGAGCAACTCCCATGGGTACTGGCCTTTCCTGAGGCCACCAGAGCGGGTCCCTGTGGTTCCCGACATAAGTCGAGAGCACCTGCCTCAACACAAGAAAATCCAGGAGGTTCTCCCCTCCAGGAGAGATGAGGCCCATTTCCTCTGAGGCGTCCCCAGGCTAATCACACCTAACCTCTGACACTTCCAAAACGTCCTTCACATCCTTACTGCAACTCAAGAAGTTCCCCGACATACCCGTCTCCTCTCTAGAGGAAGCACGAGAGTCCCGCCCCCATCCAGAGGAGCCCCGTTTCCGCCTCCTAGCTCGAGAGGAGGGATCCTTTCCCTGCCTGATCGGGAAAGAATTACCGGCCTTCCCGTCGCATCTCAGGAGGGGGCACTCTCGACAGGAAAGGCGAGAGGAACTCCAGGGTCGTTCCACCATTCCGAGAGTCCCCCATATGTCTCAGTCCATTCCAGGGAAGCCTGTTTTCCCGGCACTGCCTCGACTTTCAAGCCGGGGATCGACTCACACCACGGTGGCACATGGGACAGCCCTGTGGGAAAGCCTCGTGGGAAAGCCTCATGGGAAAGCCTCGAGGGAAAGCCACAGATCCCTTGATCCATGCGAAGGGAAGGGTGACACTGCTGCTACAGCTCGGGAGGAAAGCGCACATGCATGTCCCCAATCGAGCCGAGGACTGACTCCCCTGGGCAAACTCCAGAAGTACCCCAAGATCCATGTCAGCACTGGAGAGGAATCCTCAGGTTCCGGCACCGACTCCACACAAGACCTTAGGCCCCGGCTTCGACAGGAGAGGAATCGCGAGGGGCCCCCGAGCAACTCGCATGGGGACTGGCCTTTCCTGAGGCCACCAGAGCGGGTCCCTGAGGTCCCCATCGTAAGTCGAGAACACTTGCCGCAACTCGAGAAAATCCAGGAGGTTCTCCCCTCCAGGCGAGATGAGGCCCATTTCCGCTGAGGCGTCTCGAGGTTAATCACACCTAACCTCTGGATCTTCCAAAGGGTCCTTCACACCCTTGCTGCAACTCAAGAAGTTCCCCGACATACCCGTCTCCACTCGAGAGGAAGCACGAGAGTCCCGCCCACATCCAGAGGAGCCCCGTTTCCGCCTCATAGCTCGAGAGGAGGGATTCTTACCCTGCGTGGTGGGGAAAGAATTTCCGGCGTTCCTGTTGCATCTCAAGAGGAGGCGGTCTCCACAGGAAAGACGAGAGAAACTCCAGAGTCGTGCCACCATTCCCAGAGTCCCCCAGATCACTCAGTCCATTCCAGGGAAACCTGTTTTCCCTGCACTACCTCGACTTTCAAGCCGAGGATCGACTCACATTTCGATGACACGTGGGACAGCCCTGTGGGAAAGCCTCGTGGGAAAGCCTCGAGGGAAAGCCACAGATCCCTTGATCAACGCGAATGGAAGCGTGACACTGCTGCTCCAGCTCGGGAGGAAAGTGCACGTGCATGCCCCCACACGAGACGAGGACTGACTCCTCTGGGGAGACTCCAGAAGTACCCCAAGATCCATGTCAGCACTGCAGAGGAATCCGAAGGTTCCGGCACCGACTCCACACAAGGTCTTAGGCCCCTGAATCAACAGGAGAGGAATCCCGAGAGACCACCGAGCAACGCGCATGGGGACTGGCCTTTCCTGAGGTCACCAGAGCGGGTCCCTGAGGTCCCCGTTGTAAGTCGAGAGCACCTGCCGCAACTCGAGAAAATCCAGGAGGTTCTCCCCTACAGGCGAGATGAGGCCCATTTCCTCTGAGGCGTCTCGAGGCTAATCAAACCTAACCTCTGGAACTTCCAAAGGCTCCTTCACACCCATGCTGCAACTCAAGAAGTTCCTGGACATACCCGTCTCCACTCGAGAGGAAGCATGAGAGTCCCGCCCACATTCAGAGGAGCCCCGTTTCCGCCTCCTAGCTCGAGAGGAGGGATCCTTTCCCTGCGTGGTCGGGAAAGAAATACCGGCGTTTCCTTCGCATCTCAAGAGGGGACGCTCTCCACAGGAAAGGGGAGAAGAACTCCAGTGTCGTGCCACCATTCCCAGAGTCCCCCAGATGTCTCAGTCCATTCCAGGGAAACCTGTTTTCCCTACACTGCCTCGACTTTCAAGCCGAGGATCGACTCACACTACGGTGACACGTGGGATAGCCTTGTGGGAAAGCCTGGTGGGAAAGCCTCGAGGGAAAGCCACAGATCCCTTGATCCACGCGAAGGGAAGCGTGACAATGCTGCTACAGCTCGGGAGGAAAGCGCACGTGCATACCCAAACTCGAGACGAGGACTGACTCCCCTGGGGAGACTCCAGAAGTACCCCAAGATCCATGTCAGCACTGGAGAGGAATCCTCAGGTTCGAGCACCGACTCCACACAAGGTCTTAGGCCCCAGCATCGTCGGGAGAGGAATCCCGAGAGGCCCCCGAGCAACTCGCATGGGGACTGGCCTTTCTTAAGGCCACCAGAGCGGGTCCCTGTTGTGCCCTTTTTTAAGTTGAGAGCACCTGCCGCAACTCGAGAAAATCCAGGAGGTTCTCACCTCCAGGCGTAATGAGGCCCATTTCCGCTGAGGCGTCTCGAGGCTAATCACACCTAACCTCTGGAACTTCCAAAGGGTCCTTCACACCCTTGCTGCAACTCAAGAAGTTCCCGGACATTACCGTCTCTACTCGGGAGCAAGCACGAGAGTCCCGCCCACATCCAGAGGAGCCCCGTTTCTGCCTCCTAGCTCGAGAGGAGGGATCCTTTCTCTGCGTGGTCGGGAAATAATTCCCGGCGTTTCCGTAGCATCTCAAGAGGAGGCGCTCTCCACAGGAAAGGCGAGAGAAACTCCCGGGTCTTGCCACCAAACCGAGAGTCCCGCAGATGTCTCAGTCCATTCCAGGGAAAACTGTTTTCCCTCGATTGCTGCGATTTTCAAGCCGGGGATCGACTCACACCACGGTGGCACTTGGGACAGCCCTGTGGGAAAGCCTCCTGGGAAAGCCTCGTGGGAGAGCCTCAAGGGAAAGGCACAGATCCCTTGGTCCAGGCGAAGGGAAACCTGACACTGCTGCTACAGCTCGGGAGGAAAACGCACGTGCATGCCCCCACTCTAGACGAGGACTGATGCCCCTGGGGAGACTCCAGAAGTACTCCAAGATCCATGTCAGCACTGGAGAGGAATCCTCAGGTTTCGACACCGACTCCACAAAAGGTCTTAGGCCCCGGCATCGATGGGAGAGGAATTCCGAGAGGCCCCAGAGAAAACGCATGGGGACTGGCCTTTCCTGAGGCCACCAGAGCGGGTCCCTGAGGTCCCCGTCGTAAGTCAAGAACACCTGCCGCAACTCGAGAAAATCCAGGAGGTTCTCCCCTCCAGGCGAGATTAGGCCCATTTCCGCTGAGGCGTCTGGAGGCTAATCACACCTAACATCTGGAACTTCCAAAGGGTCCTTCACACGCTTGCTGCAACTCAAGAAGATCCCCGACATACCCGTCTCGACTAGAGTGGAAGCACGAGAATCCCGCTCACATCCAGAGGAGCCCGGTTTCTGCCTCATAGCTCGAGAGGAGGGATCCTTTTTCTGCGTGTTGGCGAAAGAATTCCCGTCGTTCCCGTCGCATCTCCAGAGGAGGCCCTCTCCACAGGAAAGGCGAGACGAACTCCACGGTCGTGTCACCATTCCCATAGTCCACCAGATGTCTCAGTCCATTCCAGGGAAACCTGTATTCCCTGCGCTGCCTCGACTTTCAAGCCGAGGAACGACTCACACCACCGTGGCAGGTGGAACAGCCGTGTGGGATAGCCTCGTGGGAAAGCCTCGTGGGAAAGGCCTCCAGGGAAAGCCACAGATCCCTTGATCCATGCGAAGGGAAGCGTAACACTGCTGCTGCAGCTCGGGAGAAAAAAGCACGTGCATACCCCCACTAGAGAGGAGGACTGACTCCCCTGGGGCGACTCCAGAAGTTCCCCAAGATCCATGTCAGCACTGGAGAGGAATCCTCAGGTTCCAGTACCGACTCCACACAAAATCGTAGGCCCCGGCATCGAGGTGAGAGGAATCCTGAGAGGCCCTCAAGCAACTCGCATGGGGTCTGGCCTTTACAGAGGCCACCAGAGCGGGTCCCTGAGGTCCCCGTCGCAAGTCGAGAGCACCTGCTGCAACTCGAGAAAATCCAGGAGGTTCTCCCCTTCTGGCGAGATGAGGCCCATTTCCGCTGAGGCATCACGAGGCTAATCACACCTAACCTCTGGAACTTCCAAAGGGTCCTTCACACCCTTGCTGCAACTCAAGAAGTTCCCCTACATACCCATCTCCTATCGAGAGGAAGCACGAAAGTCCCGCCCACATCCAGAGGAGCCCCATTTCCGACTCATAGCTCGAGAGGAGGAATCTTTCCCTGCGTGGTAGGGAAAGAATTCCCGGCTTTCCCGTCGCATCTCAAGAGGAGGCGCTCTCCACAGGAAAGGCGAGAGGAACTCCAGGGTCGTGCCACCATTCCCAGAGTCCCCCAGATGTCTCAGTCCATTCCAGGGAAAGGTGTTTTCCCTGCACTGCCTCGAATTTCAAGGCGAGGATCGCCTCACACCACGGTGGCACGTGGGACAGCCCTGTGGGAAAGCCTCGTGGAAAAGCCTTGAGGGAAAACCACAGATCACTTGATCCACGCGAAGGGAAGCGTGACACTGCTGCTACAGCTCGGGAGGAAAGCGCACGTGCATGCCCCCACTCGAGACGAGGACTGACTCCCCTGGGGATACTCCAAAAGTACCCCAAGATCCATGTCAGCACTGGAGAGGAATCCTCAGGTTCCGGCACCGACTCCACACAAGGTCTTAGGCCCCGGCATCGACGGGAGAGGAATCCCGAGAGGCCCCAGAGCAACTCGCATGGGGACTGGCCTTTCCTGAGGCCACCAGAGCAGGTCCCTGACGTCCCCGTCGTAAGTCAAGAACACCTGCCGCAACTCGAGAAAATCCAGGAGGTTCTCCCCTCCAGGCGAGATTAGGGCCATTTCCGCTGAGACGTCTGGAGGCTAATCACACCGAACCTCTGGAACTTCCAAAGGGTCCTTCACACCCCTGCTGCAACTTAAGAAGTTCCCAGATAAACCCATCTCCACTCGAGAGGAAGCACAGGAGTCCCGCCCACATCCAGAGGAGCCCCGTTTCCACCTCCTAGCTCGAGAGCAGGGATCCGTTCCCTGCGTGGTCGGGAAAGAATTCCCGGCGTTCCCGTCGCATCTCAAAAAGAGGCGCTCTCCACAGGAAAGGCGAGAGTAACTCCAGGGTGGTGCCACCATTCCCAGAGTCCCCCAGATGTCTCAGTCCATTGCAGGGAAACCTGTTTTCCCTGCACTGCCTCAACTTTCAAGCCGAGGATCGACTCACACCACGGTGGCACGTGGGACAGCCCTGTGGGAAAGCCTCGTATGAAAGCCTCATGGGAAAGCCCCGAGGGAAAGCCACTGATTCCTTGATCCACGGGAAGGGAAGCGTGACAGTACTGCTGCAATTCGGGAGGAAAGCACACGTTCATGCCCCTACTTGAGACGAGGACTGACTCCCCTGGGGAGACTCCGGAGGTGCCCCAAGATCCATGTCAGCACTGGAGAGGAATCCTCACGTTCCGGCTCCGACTCCACACAAGGTCTTAAGCCCCGGCATGGACGGCAGAGAAATCCAGAGAGGCCCCCGAGCAACTCGCATGGGGACTGGCCTTTCCTGAGGCCACCAGAGCGGGTCCCTGAGGTCCCCGTCGTAAGACGAGAGGACCTGCCGCAACTAGAAACAATCCAGGAGATTGTCCCCTCCAGGCGAGATGAGGCCCATTTCCGCTGAGGCGTCTCGAGGCTAATCACACCTAACCTCTGGAACTTCCAAAGGGTCCTTCACACCCTTGCTGCAACTCAAGAAGTTCCCCGACATTCCCGTCTCTACTCGTGAGCAAGCACGAGAGTCCCGCCCACATCCAGAGGAGCCACGTTTCCGCCTCCTAGCTAGAGAGAAGGGATCCTTTCCCTGCGTGGTCGGGAAAGAATTCCCGGCATTCACGTCTCATCTCAAGAGGAGGCGCTCTCCACTGGAAGGCGAGAGGAACTCCCGGGTCTTGCCACCATTCCCAGAGTCCCCCAGATATCTAAGTCCATTCCAGGGAAATCTGTTTTCCCTCGATTGCCGAGAGTTTCAAGCCGAGGATCGACTCACACCACGGTGGCACGTGGGACAGCCCTGTGGGAAAGGCTCCTGGGAATCCTCGTGTGAGAGCCTCAAGGGAAATGCACAGATCCCTTGATCCTGGCGAAGGGAAGCGTGACACTGCTGCTACAGCTCGGGAGGAAAGCGCACGTGCATGCCCCCACTCGAGACGAGGACTGACTCCCCTGGGGAGACTCCAGAAATACCCCAAGTTCCATGTCAGCACTGGAGAGGAATCCTCAGGTTCCGGTACCGTGTCCACACAAGGTTTTAGGCCCCGGTATCGACGGGAGAAAAATCCCGAGAGGCCCCGAGCAACTCGCATGGGGACTGGCCTTTCCTGAGGCCACCAGAGTGGGTCCCTGAGGTCCCCGTCGTAAGTCGAGAGCACCTGCCGCAACTTGAGAACATCCAGGAGGTTCTCCCCTCCAGGCGAGATGAGGCCCATTTCCACTGAGGCGTCTCGAGGCTAATCACACCTAACATTTGGAACTTCCAAAGGACCCTTCACACCCTTGCTGCAACTCAAGAAGTTCCCCGACATACCCGTCTCCACTCGAGAGGAAGCACCAGAGACCCGCCCACACCCAGAGGAGCCCCGTTTCCGCCTCCTAGCTCGAGCGGAGGGATCCTTTCCCTGCGTGGTCGGGAAAGAATTCCGGGCGTTCCTGTCGCATCTCAAGAGGAGGTGCTCTCCACAGGAAAGGCGAGAGGAACTCCAGGGTCGTGCCACCATTCCCATAGTCCCCCAGATGTCTCAGTCCATTTCAGGGAAACCTGATTTCCCTGCACTGCCTCGAATTTCTAGCCGAGGATCTACTCACACCACGATGGCACGTGGGACAGCACTGTGGGAAAGCCTCGTGGGAAAGCCTCGACGGAAAGCCACAGATCCCTTGATCCACGCGAAGGGAAGCGTTGCACTGCTGCTACAGCTCGGGAGGAAAGCGCACGTTCATGCCCCCACACAAGACGACGACTAACTCCCCTGGGGAGACTCCAGAAGTACCCCAAGATCCATGTCAGCACTGGAGAGGAAACCTCAGGTTCCGGCACCGACTCTACACAGGGTCTTAGGCCCTGGCATCGAAGGGAGAGGAATCCCGAGAGGCCCCCGAGCAACTCGCATGGGGACTGGCCTTTCCTGAGGCCACCAGAGCGGGTCCCTGAGGTCCCCGTCGTAAGACGAGAGCACCTGCCGCAACTCGAGAAAATCCAGGAGGTTCTCCCCTCCAGGCGAGATGAGGCCCTTTTCCTCTGAGGCGTCTCGAGGCTATCCATACCTAACATCTGGAACTTCCAAAGGGTCCTTCACACCCTTGCTGCAACTGAAGAAGTTCCCCGACATACCTGACTCCACTCGAGAGGAAGCACGAGAATCCCGCCCACATCCAGAGGAGCCCCGTTTCCGCCTCATACCTCGAGGTCAGGTATCCTTTCCCTGCATGTTCGGGAAAGAATTCCCGGTGTTCCCGTCGCATCTCATGAGGAGGCGCTCTACACAGGAAAGGCGGAGGAACTCCAGGGTCGTGCCACCATTCCAAGAGTCCCCCAGATGTCTCAGTCCATTCCAGAGGATCTTGTTTTTACAGAGTGCCTAAACTTTCATGCTGAGGATCGCCTCACACCACGGTGGCACGGGGGACAGCCCTGTGGGAAAGCCTCGTGGGAAAGCCTCTAGGAAAATCCTAGAGGAAAAGCCACAGATCCATTGATCCACGCGACGGGAAGCATGACACTGCTGCTACAGCTCTGGAGGAAGCAGCATGCGCATGCGCATGCCCCCACTCGAGACGAGGACTGATTCCCCTTGGGAGACTTCAGAAGTATCCCAAAAACATGTCAGCACTGGAGAGGAATACTCAGGTTCTGGCCCCCACTCCACACAAGGTCTTGGGCGCCGGCATGTACCGGTGAGGAATCCTGAGAGGCCCTCTAGCAACTCGCATGGGGACTGGTCTTTCCTAAGCCAACAGAACGGGTCCCTGAGGTCCCCGACGTAAGTCGAGAGCACCTACCACAACTCGAGAAAATGAAGGAGATTCTCCCCTTCAGGCGAGATGAGGCCCATTTCCACTGAGACGTCTCGAGGCTAATCACACCTAACCTCTGGAACTTCCAAAGGGTCCTTCACACCATAGCTGCAACTCAAGAAGTTCCACGAGAGACCCGTCGCCACTACATAGGAATCACCAGGGTACCACCCACATCCAGAGGAGCCCCAATTCCCCCTCCTAGCTCAATGTGAGGGATCCTTTCCCTGATTGGCCGGGAAAGAATTCCTGTCGTACCTGTCGCATCTCAAGAGGAGGCACGCTCCACAAGAAAGGTGAGAGGAACTCCAGGGTCATTCCACCATTCCAAGAGTCCCCCAGATGTCTCAGTCCTTTCCAGAGGAACTTGTTTACCCTGCACTGCCTCGACGTTCACGCGGAGGACCGACTCACACGATGGTGGCACGTGGGACAGCCCTGTGGGAAAGCCTCGTGGGAAAGCCTCCTGGGAAAGCCTCGAGGGAAAACAAGAAACCCCTTGATCAACCCAACGGGAAAATTGACTCTGCACCTAATGCTCGGGAGAAAAGCGCACGTGCATGCCCCCATTGGAGACGAAGATGACTCCCCTGTGGAGACTCCAGTAGTACCCCAAGATCCATGTTAGCACTGGAGAGGAAACCTCAGGTTCGGGCACCGACTCCAAACAAGGTCTTAGGCCCCGTCATCGACCGGAGAGGAATCCCGAGAGGCCCCTTAGCAACTCGCAAGTCGACTGGCATTTCCTGAGTGGACCAGAGCGGGTTACATAAGTCCCGGTCGTAACTGGAGAGCACCTGCTGAAACTCGAGAAAATCCAGGAGGTTCTCCCCTGCAGGCGACATGAGGCCCATTTCCGCTGAGGCGTCTCGAGTCTAATCACACCTAACCACTGGAACTTCCAAAGGGTCCTTCACACCCTTGCTGCAACTCAAGAAGTTCCCCGACATACCCGTCTCCACACGAGAGGAAGCACCAGAGACCCGCCCACATCCAGAGGATCCCCGTTTCCGCCTGCTAGCTCGAGAGGAGGGATCCTTTCCCTGCGTAGTCAGGAAAGAATTCCTGGCGTTCCTGGCGCATCTCAAGAGGAGGCACTCTCCACAGGAAAGGCGAGAGGAACTCCAGGGTCGTGCCACCATTCCCAGAGTCCCCCAGATGTCTCAGTCCATTTCAGGGAAACCTGATTTCCCTGCACTGCCTCGAATTTCTAGGCGAAGATCGACTCACACCACGATGGCACATGAAACAGCCCTGTGGGAAAGCCTCGTGGGAAAGCCAGGAGGGAAAGCCACAGATCCCTTGATCCATGCAAAGGGAAGCGTGACACTGCTGCTACAGCTCGGGAGGAAAGCGCACGTTCATGCCCCCACACAAGACGACGACTAACTCCCCTGGGGAGACTCCAGAAGTACCCCAAGATCCATGTCCACACTGGAGAGGAATCCTCAGGTTCCGGCACCGACTCCACACAAGGTCTTAGGCCCCGGCATCGAAGGGAGAGGAATCCTGAGAGGCCCCCGAGCAACTCGCATGGCGCCTGGCCTTTCCTGAGGCCACCAGAGCGGGTCCCTGAGGTCCCCGTCGTAAGTCGAGAGCACCTGCCGCAACTAGAGAAAATCCATTAGGTTCTGCCCTCCAGGCGAGATGAGGCCCATTTCCGCTGAGGCGTCTCGACGCTAATCACACCTAACCTCTGGAACTTCCAAAGGGTCCTTCACACCCTAGCTGCAACTCAAGAGGTTCCACGAGAGACCCGTCGCCACTCCATAGGAATCAACAGGGTACCACCCACATCCAGAGGAGCCCCAATTCCCTCTCCTGGCTCAAGGTGAGGGATCCTTTCCCTGATTGTCCGGGAAAAATTCCTGTGGTACCTGTCGCATCTCAAGAGGAGGCACGCTCCACAAGGAAAGGTGAGAGGAACTCCAGGGTGGTTCCACCATTCCAAGAGTCCCCCAGATGTCTCAGTCCTTTCCAGAGGAACTTGTTTACCCTGCACTGCCTCGAAGTTCACGCGGAGGACCGACTCACACGATGGTGGCACGTGGGACAGCCTTGTGGGAAAGCCTCGTGGGAAAGCCTCGTGGGAAAGCCTCGTGGGAAAGCCTCGAGGGAAAGCCACAGATCCCTTGATCCAAGCGAAGGGAAGCGTGACAGTTCTGCTACAGCTCGGGAGGAAATCGAACGTGCATGCCCCCACTCGAGACGAGGACTGACTCCCCTGGGGAGACTCCAGAAGTACCGCAAGATGCATGTCAGCACTGGAGAGGAATCCTCAGGTTCTCGCACCGACTCCACACAAGGTCTTAGGCCCCGGCGTCGAAGGGAGAGGAATCCCGAGAGGCCCCCGAGCAACTCGCATGGGGACTGGCCTTTCCTGAGGACAC
This sequence comes from Capra hircus, assembly GCF_001704415.2. Lineage (NCBI taxonomy): Eukaryota > Metazoa > Chordata > Mammalia > Artiodactyla > Bovidae > Capra > Capra hircus. The sequence continues at coordinate 16,009 of NW_017203183.1, forward strand.
CAGAGCGGGTCCCTGAGTTCCCCGTCGTAAGTCGAAAGCACCAGCCGCAACTCGAGAAAATCCAGGAGGTTCTCCCCTCCAGGCGAGATGAGGCCCTTTTCCTCTGAGGCGTCTGGAGGCTAATCATACCTAACCTCTGGAACTTCCAAAGGGTCCTTCACACACTTGCTACAACTCAAGAAGTTCCCCAACATACCTGACTCCACTCGAGAGGAAGCACGAGAGTCCCGCCCACATGCAGAGGAGCCCCGTTTCCGCCTCGTACCTCGCGGTCAGGTATCCTTTCCTTGTCTGTTCCGGAAAGAATTCCCGGTGTTCCCGTCGCATCTCATGAGGAGGCGCTCTCCACAGGAAAGGCGAGAGAAACTCCAGTGTCGTGACATCATTCCAAGAGTCCCCCAGATAGCTCAGTGTGCCGGTGTCCAGGCCCGCTGCATCCAGGGAATTCGACGGATGGACGGCGTTGACGTGGAAAGTCTTGTGTATTTATTAATGTAAGATGAGATTAAGAAATTATAGGGTAGTAAGAAGATTAACTGGAGGAAAAAGGCTGAATAGCTAGGTTTACGCGGAAGGCCAATAAAATTCCCGACAAGGAATTTTCTGGGGGACTCTGGGAATGGTGGCACGACCCTCGAGTTCATCTTGCCTTTCCTGTGGAGAGCGCCTCCTCTTGAGATGCGCCGGGAACGCCGGGAATTCTTTCCCGACCACGCAGGGAAAGGATCCCTCCTCTGGATCTATCAGGCGGAAACGGGGCTCCTCTGGATGTGGGCGGGACTCTCGCGCTTCCTCTCGAGTGGAGACGGGTATGTCGGGGAACTTCATGAGTTGCAGCAAGGGTGTGAAGGACCCTTTGGAAGTTTAAGAGGTTAGGTGTGATTAGCCTCGAGACGCCTCAGTGGAAATGGGCCTCATCTCGCCTGGAGGGAAGAACCTCCTGGATTTTCTCGAGTTGCGGCAGGTGCTCTCGACTTACGACGGGGACCTCATGGACCCTCTCTGGTGGCGTCAGGAAAGGCCAGTCCCCATGCGAGTTGCTCGGGGGCCTCTCGGGATTCCTCTCCCGTCGATGCCGGGGCCTAAGACCTTGTGTGGAGTCGGTGCGGAAACCTGAGGTTTCCTCTCCAGTACTGACATGGACCTTGGGGTACTTCTGGAGTCTCCCCAGGGGAGTCAGTCCTCATCTCGAGTGGTGGCATGCACAAGCGCTTTCCTCCCGAGCTGTAGCAGCGGTGTCACGTTTCCCTTCGTGTGGATCAAGGGATCTGTGGCTTTCCCTCGAGGCTTTCCCATGAGGCTTTCCCACGAGGGTTTCCCACAGGGCTGTCCCACGTGCCACCCTGGTGTGAGTCGATCCTCGGCTTGAAAGTCGAGGCAGTGCAGGGAAAACAGGTTTCCCTGGAATGGACTGAGATATCTGGGGGACTCTGGGAAAGGTGGCACGACCCTGGAGTTCCTCTCGCCTTTCCTGTGGAGAGCGCCTCCTCTTGAGATGTGACGGGAACGCGGGGAATTCTTTCCCCACCACGCAGGGAAAGGATCCCTCCTCTCGAGCTAGGATGCGGAAACGGGGCTCCTCTGGATGAGGGCAGGGACTCTCGTGCTTCCTCTCGAGTGGAGACGGGTAGCTCGGGCAACTTATTGAGTTGCAGCAAGGGTGTGAAGGACCCTTTGGAAGTTCCAGAGGTTAGGTGTGATTAGCCTCGAGACGCCTCAGCGGAAATGGGCCTCATCTCGCCTGGAGAAGAGAACCTCCTGGATTTTCTCGAGTTGCGGCAGGTGCTCTCGACTTACGACGGGGACCTCAGGGACCCGCTCTGGTGGCCTCAAAAAAGGCCAGTCCCAATGCGAGTTGTTCGGGGGCCTCTCGGGATTCCTCTCCCGTTGATGCCGGGGCCTAAGACCTTGTGTGGAGTCAGTGCCAGAACCTGAGGATTCCTCTCCAGTGCCGACATGGATCTTGTGGTGCTTCTGGAGTCTCCCCAGGGGCGTCAGTCCTCGTCTCGAGTGGGGGCATGCACGTGCGCTTTCCTCTCGAGCTGTAGCAGCAGTGTCACGCCTTCCCTTCGCGATGGATCAAGGGATCTGTGGCTTTACCCTCGAGGCTTTCCCACGAGGCTTTCCCACGAGGCTTTCCCACAGGGCTGTCCCACGTGCCACCGTGGTGTGAGTCGATCCTCGGCTTGAAAGTCGAGGCAGTGCAGGGAAAACAGGTTTCCCTGGAATGGACTGAGACATCTGGGGGATCTCTGGGAATGGTGGCACGACCCTGGAGTTCCTCTCGCCTTTCCTGTGGAGAGCGCGGTCCTCTTGAGTAGGCGACGGGAACGCCGGGAATTCTTTCCCGACCACAGCAGGGAAAGGATCCCTCCTCTCGAGCTAGGAGGCCGGAACAGGGCTCCTCTGGATGTGGGCGGACTCTCCGTGCTTCCATCTCGAGTGGAGACGTGGTAATGTCGGGGAACTTCTTGAGGTTGCAGCAAGGGTGTGAAGGACCCTTTGGAAGTTCCAGAGGTTAGGATGTGATTAGCCTCGAGACAGCCTCAGCGGAAATGGCCTCCATCTCGCCTGGAGGGAGAACCTCCTGGATTTTCTCGAGTTGCGGCAGGTGCTCTCGACTTACGACGGGAGCCTCAGGGACCCGCTCTGGGTGGCCTCAGGAAAGGCCAGTCCCATGGAAGTTGCTCGGGGACTCGGTGATATCCCTCTCCCGTCGATGCCGGGGCCTAAGATCTTGTGTGGAGTCTCGGTGCCGGAACCATGAGGATTCCTCTCCAGTGCTGACATGGATCTTGGGTACTTCTGGAGTCTCCCCAGGGGAGTCAGTCCTCGTCTCGTGTGGGGACATGCTCCGGTGCGCTTTCCTCCCGAGCT
>NW_017203184.1:0-6118 GCF_001704415.2 Capra hircus
TACAGCTCGGAGGAAAGCGCACGTGCACGCCCCCACTCGAGACGAGGACTGATCCCTGGGGAGAATCCAGAAGTACCCAAGATGCATGTCAGCACTGGAGAGGAATCCTCAGTTTCCGCACCGACTCACACATGGTCTTACACCCGGCATCGACGGGAGAGGAATCCGGAGAGGCCCCTGAGCAACTCGCATGGGGATTGGCCTTTCCTGAGGCACCAGAGCAGGTCCCTGAGGTCCCCGTCCTAAGTCGAGAGCACCTGCCGCAACTCGAGAAAATCCAGGAGGTTCTCCCCTCCAGGCGAGATGAGGCCATTTTCCGCTGAGGCGTCTCGAGGCTAATCACACCTAACTTCTGGAACTTCAAAGGGTCCTTCACACCCTTGCTGCAACTCAAGAATTCCCCGACATACCGTCTCCACTCGAGAGGAAGCACGAGAGTCCCGCCCACATCCAGAGGAGCCCCGTTTCCGCCTCCTTGCTCGAGAGACGGGTTCCTTTCGCTGCGTGGTCGGGAAAGAACCGGCGTTCCTGTCGCATCTCAAGAGGAGGCACTCTCCACAGGAAAGGCGAGAGGAACTCCAGGGTCGTGCCACCATTCCCAGAGTCCTCCAGATGTCTCAGTCCATTCCAGGAAACCTGTTTTCCCTGCACTGTTTCGACTTTCAAGCCGAGGATCGACTCACACCACGGTGGCACGAGGACTGCCCGTGGGAAAGCCTCGTGGGAAAGCCTCGCGGAAAAGGCTCGAGGGAAAGCCACAGATCCTTGATGCACGCGAAGGGAAGCGTGACACTGCTGCTACAGCTCGGGAGGAAATCACACGTGCATGCCCTCAGTCGAGATGAGGACTGACTCCCCTGGGAGACTCCAGAAGTACCCAAGTTCCATGTCAGCACTGGAGAGGAATCCTCAGGTTCCGACACCCACTCACACACAAGATCTCAGGCCCGGCATACCGGGAGAGGGAATCCGAGAGGCCCCGAGCAACTCGCATGGGGACTGGCCTTTCCTGAGGCCTCCAGAGCGGGTCCCTGAGGTCCCTGTCGTAAGTCGAGAGCACCTGCCGCAACTTGAGAAAAATGCAGGAGGTTCTCCACTCCAGGCGAGATGAGGCCCATTTCCGCTGAGGGCGTCTGGAGGCTAATCACATCTAACATCTGGAACTTTCCAAAGGGTCCTTCACACCCTTGCTGCAACTCAAGAAGTTCCCCGACATACCCGTCTCCTCTCGTGAGGAAGCACGAGAGTCCGCCCACATCCAGAGGAGACCTGTTTCCGCCTCCTAGCTCGAGAGGAGGGATCCTTTTCCTGCGGGTGGGGAAAGAATTCCCCGCGTTCCCATCGCATCTCAAGAGGAGGCGCTCTCCACAGGAAAGGCGAGAGGAACTCCAGGGTCGTGCCATCATTCCAGAGTCCCCCAGATGTCTCAGTCCATTCCAGGGAAACCTATTTTCCCTGCACTGCCTCTACTTTGAAGCGAGGATCGACTCACACCACGGTGGCACGTGGGACAGCCCTGTGGGAAAGCCTTTGGGGAAAGCCTCGTGGGAAAGCCTTGAGGGAAAGCCACAGATCCCTTGATGCACGCGAAGGGAAGCGTGACACTGCTGCTACAGCTCGGGAGGAAAGCGCACATGCATGCCCCACTCGAGGCTAGGACTGACTCCCCCTGGTAGACTCCAGAAGTACCCCAAGATCCATGTCAACACTGAGAGGAATCCTCAAGTTCCTCCGATTCCTCACAAGGTCTTAGCCCCAGCATCGACGGGAGAGGAATCCGAGAGGCTCCCGAGCAAACTCGCATGTGGACTGGCGTTTCCTGAGGCCACCATAGCGGATCCCTATGGTCCCCGTCGTAAGTCGAGAGCACCTGCCGCAACTCGAGAAAATCCAGGAGGTTCTCCACCAGGCGAGATGAGGCCCATTTCCGCTGAGGCGTCTAGAGGCTAATCACATCTAACATCTGGAACTTCCAAAGGGTCCTTCACACCTTGCTGCAACTCAAGAAGTTCCCCGACATACCCGTCTCCACTCGAGAGAAAGCACGAGAGTCCCGCCCACATCCAGAGGAGCCCCGTTTCCGCCTGATAGATCCAGAGGAGGATCGTTTCCCTGTGTGGTCGTGAAAGAATTCCCGGCGTTCCCGGCGCATCTCAAGAGGAGGCGCTCTCACAGGAAAGGCAAGAGGAACTCGAGGGTCGTGCCACCATTCCAGAATCCGCCAGAAAATTCCTTGTCGGGAATTTTATTGGCCTTCCGCGTAAACCTAGCTATTCAGCCTTTTTCCTCCAGTTAATCTTCTTACTACCCTATAATTTCTTAATCTCATCTTACATTAATAAATACACAAGACTTTCCACGTCAACGCCGTCCATCGTCGAATTCCCTGGATCCAGCGGGGCAGGACCCCGGCACACTGAGATATCTGGGGGACTCTTGGAATGATGGCACAACACTGGAGTTTCTCTCGCCTTTCCTTTGAGAGCGCCTCCTCATGAGATGCGACGGGAACACCTGGAATTCTTTCCGGAACATACAGGAAAAAGATACCTGACCGCGAGGTACGAGGCGGAAACGGGGCTCCTCTGGATGTGGGCGGGACTCTCGTGCTTCTTCTCGAGTGGAGTCAGATATGTTGGGGAACTTCTTGAGTTGCAGCAAGGGTGTGAAGGACCCTTTGGAAGTTCCAGGGTTAGGTGTGATTAGCCTCGAGACGCCTGAGTGGAAATGGGCCTCATCTCGCCTGGAGGGGAGAACCTCCTGGATTTTTCTCGAGTTGCGGCAGGTGCTCTTGACTTACGACGGGGACCTCAGGGACCCGCTCTGGTGGCCTCAGGAAAGGCCAGTCCCCATGCGAGTTGCTCGGGGGCCTCTCGGGATTCCTCTCCCTTCGACGCCGGGCCTAAGACCTTGGGTGGAGTTGGTGCCGGGAACCTGAGGATTCCTCTCAGTGCTGACATGCATCTTGCGTACTTCTGGAGTCTCCCCAGGGGAGTCAGTCCTCGTCTCGAGTGGGGGGCATGCACGTTCGCTTTCCTCACGAGCTGTAGCAGAACTGTCACGCTTCCCTTCGCTTGGATCAAGGGATCTGTGGCTTTCCCTCGAGGCTTTCCCAGGAGGCTTTCCCACGAGGCTTTCCCACAGGGCTGTCCCACGTGCCACCGTGGTGTGAGTTGATCCTTGGCTTGAAAGTCGAGGCAGTGCAGGGAAAACAGGTTTCCCTGGAATGGACTGAGACATCTCGGGGACTCTGGAATGGTGGCACGACCCTGGAGTTCCTCTCGCCTTTCCTGTGGGGAGCGCCTCCTCTTGAGATGAGACAGGAACGCCGGGAGTTCTTTCCCGACCATGCAGGAAAGGATCCCTCCTCTCGAGCTAGGAGGCGGAAACGGGGCTCCTCTGTATGTGGGCGGGACTCTCGTTCTTCCTTTCTTGTGGAGAGAGGTATGTCGGGATCTTCTTGAGTTGCAGCAAGGGTGTGAAGGACCCTTTGGAAGTTCCAGAGGTTAGGTGTGATTAGACTCGAGACGCCTCAGCGGAAATGGGCCTCATCTCGACTGCAGGGGAGAACCTCCTGGGTTTCTCGAGTTTCAGCAGGTGCTCTCCAGTTACGACCGGGACTTATGTAACCCGCTCTGGTCCGCTCAGGTAATGCCAGTCGACTTGCGAGTTGCTAAGGGGCCTCTCGGGATTCCTCTCCGGTCGATGATGGGGCCTAAGACCTTTTTTGGAATCGGTGCCCGAACCTGAGGTTTCCTCTCCAGTGCTGAAATGGATCTTGGGGTACTACTGGAGTCTCCACAGGGAGTCATCTTCGTCTCCAATGGGGGCATGCACGTGCGCTTTTCTCCGGAGCATTAGGAGCAGAGTCAATTTTCCCGTTGGGGTTGATCAGGGGGTTTCTTGTTTTCCCTCGAGGCTTTCCCTCGAAGCTTTCCCACGAGGCTTTCCCACAGGGCTGTCCCACGTGACACCGTGGTGTGAGTCGATCCTCGGCTTGAAAGTCGAGCAGTGCAGGGAAAACAGGTTTCCCTGGAATGGACTGAGGCATCTGGGGACTCTGGGAATGTGGCACGACCCTGGTTTTCCTCTCGCCTTTCCTGTGGGAGCGCCTCCTCTTGAGATGCGACTGGAACCCCTGGAATTCTTTGCCGAACACGCAGGGAAAGGATCCCTCCTCTCGAGCTAGGAGGCGGAAACGGGGCTCCTCTGGATGTCGGCGGGACTCTCGTGCTTCCTCTCGAGTGGAGACGGGTATGTTGGGCAACTTCTTGAGTTGCAGAAAGGTTGTGAAGGACCCTTTGGAAGTTCCAGAGGTTTGGTCTGATTAGCCTCGAGACGCCTCAGCACAAATGGGACTCATCTCGCCTGGAGGGGAGAACCTCCTGGATTTTATCGAGATGCGGTAGGTGCTTTTCGACTTACGACGGCGACCTCAGGGACCCGCTCTGGTGGCCTCAGGAAAGGCCAGTCCCCATGCGAGTTGTTCGGGGACACTCAGAATTCCTCTCCCATCGATGCCGGGCCTAAGATCTTGTGTAGAGTCGTGCTGGAACCTGAGGATTCCTCTCCAGTGCTGACATGGATCTTGGGGTACTTCTGGAGTCTCCCCAGGGGAGTCAGTCCTCGTCTCGAGTGGGGGCATGCACGTGCGCTTTCCTCCCGAGCTGTAGCAGCAGGGTCGCACTTCCCTTCGCGTGGATCAAGGGATCTGTGGCTTTCCCTCGAGGCTTTCCGACGAGGCTTTTCCACGAGGCTTTCCCACAGGGCTGTCCCCTCGTGCCACCGTGGTGTGAGTCGATCCTCAGCTTGAAAGTCGAGGCTGTGCAGGGAAAACACGTTTCCCTGGAATGGACTGAGACATCTGGGGGACTCTGGGAATGGTGGCACGACCCTGGAGTTCCTCTCGCCTTTCCTGTGGAGAGCGCTCCTCTTGGGATGCGACCGGAATGCCGGGAATTCTTTCCCGACCACGCAGGGAAAGGATCCCTCCTCTCGAGCTAGGAGGCGGAAACGGGGCTCCTCTGGATGTGGGCGGGACTCTCGTGCTTCCTCTCAAGTGGAGACGGGTATGTCGGGGAACTTCTTGAGTTGCAGCATGGGTGTGAAGGACTCTTTGGAAGTTCCAGAGTTTTGGTGTGATTAGCCTCGAGACGCCTCAGCACAAATGGGCCTCATTTAGCCTGGAGGGGAGAACCTCCTGGATTTTCTCGAGTTGCGGCATGTGCTCTCGACTTACGATGGGGAACTCAGGGACCCACTCTGGTGGCCTCAGGAAAGGCCAGTCCCCATGCGAGTTGCTCGGGGGCCACTCGGGATTCCTCTCCCGTCGATGCCGGGCCCTAAGACATTGTGTGGGAGTCGTGCCAGAACTTGAGGATTCCTCTCCAGTGCTGACATGGATCTTGGAGTACTTCTGGAGTTTCCTCAGCGGAGTCAGTCCTTGTCTCGAGTAGGGGCTTGCACGTGCGCTTTCCTCCCGAGCTGTAGCAGCAATGTCACGCTTCCCTTCGCGTGGATCAAGGGATCAGGGGCTTTACCTCGAGGCTTTCCCCGAGGCTTTCCCAAGAGGCTTTCCCACATGGATGTCCCACGTGCCATCGTGGTGTGAGTCGATCCTCGGCTTAAAAGTCGAGGCAGTGCAAGGAAAACAGGTTTCCCTGGAATGGACTGAGACATCTGGGGGACCCTGGGAATGTGGCACGACCCTGGAGTTCCTCTAGCCTTTCCTGTGTGAGCGCCTCGTCTTGAGATGCGACGGGAATGCCGGGAATTCTTTCCCGACCACGCAGGGAAAGGATCCCTCCCTCGAGCTAGCAGGCCGGAAACGGGGCTCCTTTGGATGTGGGGCGTGACTCTCGTGCTTCCTCTCGAGTGGAGACCGGTATGTCGGGAACTTCTTGGTTTGCAGAAAGGTTGTGAAGGACCCTTTGGAAGTTCCAGAGGTTAGGTCTGATTAGCCTCGAGACGCCTCAGCACAAATGGGCCTCATCTCGCCTGGAGGGGAGAACCTCCTGGATTTTCTCGAGTTGCGGGCAGGTGCTCTCAACTTACGACGGACCTCAGGGACCCGCTCTGGTGGCCTCAGGAAAGGCCATTCCCCATGCGAGTTGCTCGC
>NW_017203185.1:0-6118 GCF_001704415.2 Capra hircus
TCATCTCAAGTGGAGGCGCTCTCCACAGGGAAAGGCGAGAGGCAACTCCAGGGTCATGCCACCATTCCCAGAGTCCCCCAAAATGTCTCAGTCCATTCCAGGGAAACCTGTTTTCCCTGCACTGCCTCGACTTTCAAGCCGAGGATCAACTCACACCACGGAGCAACGTGGGACAGCCCTGTGGGAAACCCTCGAGGAAAGCCTCGATGGAACGCCACAGGCCCATGATCCACTCGAAGGAAAAAGCGTGACACTGCTGCTACAGCTCGGGAGGAAAGCGCGCACGTGCATGCCCCCCACTCGAGACGAGGACTGACTCCCCTGGGGGATACTCCAGAAGTACCTCAAGATCCTTGTAAGCACTGGAGAGGAATCCTCAGGTTCCGGCACCGACTCCCCACAAGGCCTTAGGCCCCGGCATCGACGGGAGAGGAATCCCGAGGGGCCCCTGAGCAACTTGCATGGGGGACTGTCCTTTCCTGAGGCCACCAGAGCGGGTCCCTGAGGTCCCCCGCGTAAGTCGAGAGCACCTGGGGTAACTCGAGAAAATCAAAGAGGTTCTCCCCTCCAGGCGAGATGAGGCCCATTTTCCGCTGTGCGGTCTCAAGGTTAATCACACATAACCTCTGGAACTTCCAAAGGGTCCTTCACACCTTTGCTGCAACTCAAGAAGTTCCCTGACATACCCGTCTCCAATCCAGAGGAAGCACGAGAGTCCAACCCAGATCCAGAAGAGCCCCGTTTCCGCCTCATAGCTCGCGAGGAGGGATCCCTCCCCGCGTAGTTGTGAAAGAATTCCCGGCTTTCCCGTCGCATCTCAAGTGGAGGCGCTCTCCACAGGTAAGGCGAGAGGAACTCCAGGGTTGTGCCACCATTTCGAGAGTCCCCCAGATATCTCCGTCCATTCCAGAGAAAACTGTTTTCCCAGCACTGCCTCAACTTTCAAGCCGAGGGTCGACTCACACTACAGTGGCACGTGGGCAGCCCTGTGGGAAAGCCTCGTGGGAAAGCCTCTTGGGAAAGCCTCGAGGGAAAGCCACAGATCCCTTGATCCACGCTAAAGGAAGCGTGACACTGCTGCTACAGCTCGGGAGGAAAGTGCACGTGCATGCCCCCACTCGAGACGAGGACTGACTCACCTGGGGAGACTCCAGAAGTACCCCAAGATCCATGTCAGCACAGGAGAGGAATCCTCAGTTTCCGGCACCGACTCCACACAAGGTTTTGGGCTCCAGCATCGACGGGAGAGAAATTCCGAGAGACACCCGAGCAACATTCATGTGGACTGGCCTTTCCTGAGTCCACCAGAGCGGGTCCCTGAGGTCCCCGTCGTATGACGAGAGCACCTGCCCCAACTCGAGAACATCCAGGAGGTTCTCCCTTCCAGGCAAGATGAGGCCCATTTCCAATGAGGCGTCTGGAGGCTAATCACAACTAACCTCTGGAACTTCCAAAGGGTCCGTCACACCCTTGCTGCTACTCAAAAAGTGCCTCGACATACCCGTCTCCACTCGAGAGGAAGAACGAGTTCCCGCCCACATCCAGAGGAGCCCCGTTACCGCCTCATAGCTGGAGAGGAGGGACAGTTTCCCTGCGTGGTCGGGAAAGAATTCCCGACGTTCCCGTCGCATCTCAAGAGGAGGCCCTCTCCACAGTAAAGGCCATAGGAACTCCAGGTTCGTGCCACCATTCCCAGAGTCCCCCAGATGTCTCCGTCCATTCCAGGGAAACCTGTTTTTCCAGCACTGCCTCAACTTTCAAGCCGGGTCGACTCACACTACAGTGACACGTTGGACAGCCCTGTGGGAAAGCCTCTTGGGAAAACTCGTGGGAAATTCTCGAGGGGAAAGACTCGAGGAAAGCCACAGATCCTTGATCCACGCTGCATGACACTGCTGTTACAGCTCAGGAGCAAAGCGCAAGTGGATGCCCCCACTCGAGACGAGGACTGACTCCCCTGGGGAGACTCCACAAGTACCCCAAGATCCACGTCAGCACTGGAGAGGAATCCTCAGGTTCCGGCTCCGACTCCACACAAGGTCTTAGGCCCCGGCATCGACGGGAGATGAATCCCGAGAGGCCCCAGGGCAACTTTCATGGGGACTGGCCTTTCCTGAGGCCACCAGAACGGGTCCCTGAGGTCCCCGTCTTAGGTCCAGAGCACCTGCCGCAACTCGAGTAAATCTAGGAGGTTCTCCCCTCCAGGCGAGATGAGGCCCATTTCCGCTGCGGCATCTTGAGGCTAATCACACCTAACCTCTGGAACGTCCAAAGGGTCCTTCACACCCTTGCTGCAACTCAAGAATTTCCCCGACATACCCGTCTCCACTCGAGAGGAAGCACGAGAGTCCCGCCCACATCCAGAGGAGCCCCGTTTCCGCCTCCTAGCTCGAGAGGAGGGATCCTTTCCCTGCGTGGTCGGGAAAGAATTCCCGGCATTCCTGTCGCATCTCAAGAGGAGGCGCTCTCCACAGGAACCGCGAGAGGAACTGCATTATCGTGCCACCATTCCCAGAGTCCCCCAGATGTCTCAGTCCATTCCAGGGAAACCTGTTTTCCCTGCACTGCCTCGACTTTCAAGCGAGGATCGACTCACACCACGGTGGCACGTGGGACAGCCCTGTGGGAAAGCCTCGTGGGAAAGCCTCGAGGGAAAGCCACAGATCCCTTGTTCTACGCGAAGGGAAGCGTGACACTGCTGCTACAGCTCGGAGGAAATTGCACGTGCATGCCCCCACTAGTAACGAGGACTGACTGCCCTGGGGAGACTCAAGAAGTATCCCAAGATCCATGTCAGCACTGGAGAGGACTCCTCAGCTTCTGGCACCGACTCTACACAAGGTCTTAGGCCCGGCATCGACGGGAGAGGAATCCCGAGAGGCCCCTGAGCAACTCGCATGGGGACTGGCCTTTCCTGAGGCCACCAGAGCGGGTCCCTGAGGTCCCCGTCGTAAGTCGAGAGCACCTGCCGAAACTAGAGAAAATCCAGGAGGTTCTCCCTTCCAGGAGAGATGAGGCCCCTTTCCGCTGAGACATCTCAAGGCTAATCACGCCTAACCACTGGAACTTCCAAAGGGTCCTTCACACCCTTGCTGCAACTCAAGAAGTTCCCCGACATACCCGTCTCCACTCGAGAGGAAGCACGAGGTCCCGCCCACATCCAGAGGAGCCCCGTTTCCGCCTCCTAGCTCGAGAGAAGGGATCCTTTCCCTGCGTGTACGGGAAAGAATTTCCGGCGTTCCCGTCGCATCTCAAGAGGAGGCGCTCTCCACAGGAAAGGCGAGAGGAACTCCAGGGTCGTGCCACCATACCCAAAGTCCCCCTGATGTCTCAGTCCTTTCCAGGGAAACCTGTTTTCCATGCTTTCCCTGCACTGCCACGGCATTCAAGCTGAGGATCGACTCACACCACGGTGGCACGTGGAACAGCCCTGTGGGAAAGCCTCATGGGAAGGCCTCTGGGAAAGCCTACTGGGAAAGCCACAGATCCCTTGATCCACACGAAGGGAAGCGTGACGCTGCTGCTACAGCTCGGGAGGAAAGCGCACGTGCATGCCCCCACTTGAGACGAGGACTGACTCCCCTGGGGAGACTCCAGAAGTATCCCAAGATCCATGTCAGCACTGGAGAGGAACCCTCAGATTCGGCACCGACTCCACACAAGGTCTTAGGCCCCGAATCGACGGGAGAGGAATCTCGAGAGGCCCCGAGCAACTCGCATGGGGACTGGCCTTTCCTGAGGCCACCAGAGCGGGTCCCTGAGGTCCCCGTCATAAGTCGAGAGCACCTGCCGCAGCTCGAGAGAAAATCCAGGAGGTTCTCCCCTCCAGGCGAGATGAGGCCCATTTCCGCTGAGGCGTCTCTAGGCTAATCACACCTAACCTCTGGAAATTCCAAAGGGTCCTTCACACCCTTGCTGCAACTCAGAAGTTCCCCGACATACCCGTCTCCACTCGAGAGGAAGCACGAGAGTCCCGCCCACATCCAGAGAAGCCCCGTTTCCGCCTCCTAGCTCGAGAGGAGGGATCATTTCACAGCGTGTTCGGGCAAGAATTCCCGCGTTCCCGTCACATCTCAAGAAGAGGCGCTTTCGGCAGGAAAGGCGAGAGGAACTCCAGGGTCGTGCCACCATTCCCAGAGTTCCCCAGATGTCTCAGTCCATTCCAGGGAAACCTGTTTTCCCTGCACTGCCTCGACTTTCAAGCCGATTATCGACTCACACCAAGGTGGCACGTGGGACAGCCCTGTGGGAAAGCCTCGTGGAAAACCTCGTGGGAAAGCCTCGAGGGAAAGCCACATATCCCTTGATCTACGCGAAAGGAAGCATGACACCGCTGCTACAGCTCGGGAGGAAACGCACGTGCATGCCCCACACCGAGACGAGGACTGACTCCCCTGGGGAGACTCCAGAAGTGCCCCAAGATCCATGTCAGCACAGAACAGGAATCCTCAAGTTCCGGCACCAATTCCACAGAAGGTTTAGGCCCTGGCACCGACGGGAGAGAAATCCGAGAGGCCCCCGAGCAACTCGCATGGGGACTGGCCTTTCCTGAGGCCACCAGAGCGGGTCCCTGAGGTCCCCGTCGTAAGTCGAGAGCACCTGCCGCAACTCGAGAAATTCCAGGAGGTTCTTCCCTCCAGGCGAGATGAGGCCCATTTCCGCTGAGGCGTCTCGAGGCTAATCACACCAAACCTCTGGAACTTCCAAAGGGTCCTTCACACCCTTGCTGCAACTCAAGAAGTTCCCCGACATACCCGTCTCCACTCGAGAGGAAGCACGAGAGTCCCCCACATCCAGAGGAGCCTCGTTTTCGCCTCCTAGGTCGAGATGAGGGATCCTTTCCCTGCGTGGTCGGGAAAGAATTCCCGGCATTCCCGTCGCATCTCAAGAGGAAGCGCTCTCCACAGGAAAGGCGAGAGGAACTCCAGGGTCGTGCCACCAATCCAAGAGTCCCCCAGAGGACTGAGTCCATTCCAAAGGAAACTCTTTTACCTGCACTGCCTTGACTGTCACGCCGAGGATCGACTCACACCACGGTGGCACGTGGGACAGCCCTGTGTGTTAGCCTCGTGGGAAAGCCTCATGGGAAATCCTACAGGGAAAGCCACACATCCCTTGATCCACCCGTCGGGTAGCATGACACTGCTGCCACCGTTAGGGAGGAAAGCCCACGTGCATTTCCCCACTCGAGACGAGGACTGACTCCCCTGGGGAGAGTCCAGAAGTACCCAAAAATCCACGTCAGCACTGGAGAGGAATCCTCAGTTTCCGGTCCCAACTCAACACAAGGTCTTCGACTCGGGAAATGCAAGCATTTAAAAGATCTCTCCTTTGGAGCCTCGAGGGGGGATCGGGGCTTCTCTGGATGTGGGGGGACCCTCGCGCTTCCTTTGAGTGTAGACGGGTGTGTCGGGAAAGCTCTTGAGTTGCAGCAAGTGTGTGAAGGAACCATTGGAAGTTCCAGAGGTTAGGTGTGCTTAGCCTCTAGATGCGTCAGTGGAAATAGGCCTCATTTGCTGTAGGGGAGAACCTCCTGGATTTTCTCGAGTTACGGCAGGTGCTCTCGAATTACGACGGGGACCTCAGGGACCCGGTCTCGTGGCCTCAGGAAAGGCCAGTCCCCATGCAAGTTGCCAGGGGGACTCTCGGGATTCCTCTTGGGTCGATGCCGGGGCCTAAGACCTTGTGTGGAGTCGAGGCCGGATCCTGGGATTCCTCTCCAGTGCTGACATGGTTCTTGGTACTTCTGGAGTCTCCCCAGGGAAGTCAGTCCTCGTCTCGAGTGTGGCATGCACGTGCGCTTTCCTCCCGAGCTGTAGCAGGCAGTGTCACGCTTCCTAACGCGTGTGGTCAAGGGATCTGTAGCTTTCACTCAAGTCTTTCCTTCAAGGCTTTCCAAGAGTCTTTCCCACAGGGCTGTCCCACCTGCCACCAGGGTGTGAGTCGATCCTCGGCTTGAAAGTCGAGGCAGTGCAGGGAAAACATGTTCCTCTGGAATGGACTGAGACATCTGGGGGACTCTTGGAATGGTGGTACGACCCTGGAGTTCCGCTCGCCTTTCCTGTGGAGAGCGCCTCCTCTTGAGATCCTCTTTGCGGAACGCCGGAATTCTTTCCCG
>NW_017203186.1:0-6117 GCF_001704415.2 Capra hircus
TTGTGGTACTTCTGGAGTCGCCCCAGGGGAGTCAGTCCTTGTCTCGAGTGGGGGCATGCAATTGCGCTTTCCTCCCGAGCTGCAGAAGCAGTGTCACGGTTTCCTTCTCGTGGATCAAGGGATCTGTGGCTTTCCCTCGAGGCTTTCCCACGAGGCTTTCCCAGGAGGCTTTCCCACAGGGTTGTCTCACTTGCCACCACGGTGTGAGTCGACCCTCGGCTTGAAAGTCGAGGCAGTGCAGGGAAAACAGGTTTCCCTGTAATAGACTGAGACATCTGGGGACTCTGGGAATTGTGGCACGACCATGGAGTTCCTCTCGCCTTTCCTGTGGAGAGTGCCTGCGCTTGAGATGCGAAAGGAATGCCGGGAATTCTTTCCCGACCACGCAGGGAAAGGATCCCTATTCTCGAGCTAGGAAGCGGAACCGGGGCTCCTCTGGATGTGGGCGGGACTCTCGTGCTTCCTCTCGAGTGGAGACGGGTATGTCGGGGAACTTCTTGAGTTGCAGCCAGGGTGTGAAGGACCCTTTGGAAGTGCCAGAGGTTAGGTGTGATTAGCCTCGAGACGCCTCAGCGGAAATGGGCCTCATCTCGCCTGGATGGGAGAACCTCCTGGATTTTCTCGAGTTGCAGCAGGTGCTCTCGACTTATGACGGGGACCTCAGGACCCGCTCTGGTGGCCTCAGGAAAGGCCAGTCCCCATGCGAGTTGCTCGGGGGCCTCTCGGGATTCCTCTCCCGTCGATGCCGGGGCCCTAAGACCAAGTGTGCAGTCAGTGCCGGAACCTGAAGATTCCTCTCCACTGCTGACATGGATCTTGGGTACTTCTGGAGTCTCCCCAGGGAAGTCACTCCTCGTCTAGAGTGGGGCATGCACGTGCGCTTTCCTCCCAAGCTCTAGCAGCAGTGTCGCGCCTCCCTTCGCGTGGATCAAGGGATCTGTGGCTTTCCCTCGAGGCTTTCCCACGAGGCTTTCCCACAAGGCTTTCCCACAGGGCTGTCCCACGTGCCACCGTGGTGTGAGTCGATCCTCGGCTTGAAAGTCGAGGCAGTGCAGGGAAAACAGGTTTCCCTGGAATGGACTGAGACATCTGGGGACTCTGGGAATGGTGGCACGACCCTGGAGTTCCTCTCGCCTTTCCTGTGGAGAGTGCCCCTCCTTGAGATGCGACGGAAGCCCGGAATTCTTTCCGACCACGCATGGGAAGGTTCCTCCTCTCGATCTAGGAGGGGGAAACGGGGCTCCTCTGGATGTGGGCGGGACTCTCGTGCTTCCTCTCGAGTGGAGACGGGTATGTCGGGGAACTTCTTGACTTGCAGCAAGGGTGTGAAGGACCCTTTGGAAGTTCCAGAGGTTCGGTGTGATTAGCCTCGGACTCTCAGAGGAATGGGCCTCATCTCGCCTGGAGGGGAGAACCTACTGGATTTTTCTCGAGTTGCGGCAGGTGCTCTCGACTTACGATGGGGACCTCAGGGACCCGCTCTGGTAGCCTCAGGAAAGGCCAGTCCGCATGCGAGTTGCTCGGGGCCTCTCGGGATTCCTCTCCCGTCGATGCCGTGGCCTAAGACTGCCGGGAGCCAGTGTGAGGAAGCCCGCCCGTGACAAGTTTATGGGGAAGGAAGCTGACATACGCAAGGCTTGCTCAGACTTCAGGGACGCCCCTCTGGAAATTTTAAGCATGTACCCCAACAAAAATTTGCCTGTTGTTGTGCTCTGGTTTTTCACTCTTCTGACCTTTTCTGGAAAAAGTCAATTCAGGCCGTTAGTCTTCTGCATTTGAAAGAGTGTTTCAATCCAAAAACCCTCTGATTTCTTTCTAGCCTGCCTGTAGGACTCGTACAGCCTGCGCTTGTGATTGTTTGAGGCCTCCTGACCGCAGGAGGCACAGGAAGCTTAAAACATCCTAGGAATGCAGGAGCTTCCGAGAGGAGTCAAAATCTTTAGAATAGGACTGATTAAAAGTTTCATTTTTTGGGTCAATGCTTGCTGCCAAATTTTCATATCCTTTATTTTTAGATATAGTTGGTATATAGAAAAACACGTAGTAGACCTGGTATTAGCAACATTAGATCTTTGAGTTAAGTACCTTCTTTGTTATAACCCACTGCACCTTTGTTCTATAGAGATGTAACTTTAATGCTTTAAGGAGATGCAGATTAAAGAAAAACACTTCAGGGGAAACAAAATTAACATTCATTAAGGAAGAGAGCCAAAAAGTGTTAACAAGCCTCTTGGCCAGAAGATAATGTAAATCACCTGAGACCTTTTGTATACAAAATGATATACAGAAAGAATCTGGGTTGTGAACGCTACGTAATTTTGTGTTATCCATTGATCTCCATGTTTTATCAAAAGTATAAAAGGCCTTCTGAACAATAAAGGAGGAGCCAGGGGCCGGGGGCCAGTTTCTCGGACCAGCTTCTCGAACTAGTCTCTCAGCCTGGTTTCTTGGACTCTGGCTCCCCCGTGTCTTTCTATCTCTTCTTCTTCTCTACCTTTCCTTCTCTCTGCTCTTTACTTTAACTTCAGGCTGAATCTCCACCTGGAGTGCGGAGGCTCGCCAGGTCTACTTACTTGCCCTGGCTGTTAAGACCCGCACGAAAGGGAGCTTAAGGCGAGGCACCCTTAGATATTCAAGCGGGCGCCGGTGGCCAACGTAGGTGGTGCAAATTCCTTGGTCTGGAATTTTATTGGCCTTCTGCGTAAACCAAGCTATTCAGCCCTCTTCCTCCCACTTAATCTTCTTACTACACTATAGTTTCCTAATCCAATCTTACATTAATAAATAAACAAGTCTTTCCACGCCAACGCCGTCCACCCTTCGAATTCCCTGGATCCACTGGGGCTGGACCCCGGCATAAGACCTTGTGTGGAGTCGGACCAGAACCTGAGGATTCCTCTCCAGTGCTGACATGGATCTTGGCGTACTTCTGGAGTCTCCAAGCTTGCGTCAGTCCTCGCTCGAGTGGGGTCATGCAAGTGTGCTTTCCTCCCGAGCGGTAGCAGCAGTGTCACCCTTCCCTTCTCGTGGATCAAGGCAATCTGTGGCTTTCCCTGGAGTCTTTCCCATGAGGCTTTCCCACAGGGCTATTCCACTTGCCACCAATGGTGTGAGTCGATCCTCAGCGTGAAAGTCGAACCAGTGCAGGGAAAACAGGAACCTCCTTCCCCACAGTAGGAGATGCACTGTCCCCTTGGGCGGGTATCTCCAGGACACTCGCGCTGGGGGTTGCCCGCGGAGGTGCGGGCCTCAGGCTCCACGTGAGAAAAGCCCCAAATGGCATTAGCTGCTAGTCCAGACGCTGGCCCTCAGGTCTCTGGCCGGAGCCTTGGGCTCCAGGCAACTCAAAGCCCTCGGGGTGGCACTCTGGGACTGCTGTAGGGAAAGGATGTCAAGAGCCCACGGAGGAGTTGGGGAGGGGGCATGGGGAAACGGAAGCGAGGACAGCGAGGGATCTAGGTGGAGGCGCTGGAGAGAGCGTCCGGTGTCCCGGAATGCCTCGGAGGAGCCAGCGGGGGACATTCGAGGCCCAGGGACCTGTGGAATGTGAAAAGGCGGGAAATCTCAGAGCAAGGCAGGCTGGGAAAGGGGCGTTGGTGGCCAATTCAAAGGACCTAGGGCGTTTCCTGGGCGGTGAGTTCCCTTGGCACTGCTGAGGGCCCCTGATTGATCCACTCGGGGTTGAGCCCACCCCCCGCTGCGAGGGAGGGCCACAAACCAAAGGCCCCCGAACTGCCCGCCCACCCCAACGGGGATCTTGGTGGTCCAGGGCACAGCCGTGCCCGGGAAAAGCCCACTCACTCCACGGGACTCCGTCCAGGGTCTCTGCTTGGAAAGAGGCCAGGGGCGGCCCCCTCCATCTACCCACCCAAACCCTATTGACGTCAATGGTGGCGGAGACGCCTCCCGTTCTCCAGAGTCCTGAGCTGCTGGGTCCCCGCCCACTCGGCCAGCAGTCTGCAGCGTGCCCGTGTGCCTCTCCCACCATGGCTTCGTCCGGCTCCTCCAGCACCTCAAGCGGTACGTTTGCCCTCGGTCCCTGTGGTCGGATCACATCTCAGGGGATTTGCGGGTGGCCTGGGCAAGGGCTCTCGGCCAATGTGTTGACCCGCCTCCCACCCGAGAACGGCTGGGACCCATCAGGCCAGGCCCGGGTTCCGAGGCGTCAGGTGTGCCCAAATTCGGAGGGCGTGGCATCATTCGTTCATCTTGCTCCTTTGGCACACACATGGCTTCTCCGTTCTCTTTTCTGGAAGACAGTGTTGTTTCAGGGGGCGTGCTGCGGGGGCGGGGGTCGGGGTTGGGGGTGTGGGAGCGGGTGCTTTGCTGGGATGAGGCCCTTTATCCTCACATCTTCATGTGGGAATGGGAGTCGGGAGCTCTGTGGCCTTGCTGCCTTCAGTGGCTTCCTCTGCACAGGGGCCTAGTGCTTCTGCCTTTTGTCAGGCGTTACGGGGTTTGGGCTTCGCTTTGGTGGCCTTGGCCTTTGCCTTGGCCTTGCCATTGGCGTTGCCGTTGCCCTTGCCTTGGTCTTGGGCTTGGCCTTGCCCTGCCCTTTGAACTTGAACTTGACCTTGACCTTGACCTTGAACTTGGCCTTGACCTTGACCTTGAACTTGAAACTTCAACTTCAAACTTGAACTTGGACCTTGACCTTGACTTGACTTTGAAAACTTGACTTGACGTTGAACTTCAACTTGACTTTGAACTTGACTTGAACTTGACTTGACTTGACCTTGAACTTGAACTTGAAAACTTGACCTTGGAAACTTGACTTGAACTTGTGAACTTGACCTTGACCCTTGACCTTGAACTTCAACTTGAACTTGAGACCTTGAACTTGAACTTTGAAGAACTTGACCTTGACCTTGAAACTTGAACTGAACTTGACCTTGACCTTGAACTTGAAGTTGACTTTGAACTTGAACTTAAACTCAACTTGAGCTTGAGCTTGAACTTGAACTTGACTTGAACCTTGACTTGAGACCTTGACCTTGACCAACAACGGGAGACCTCGAGATTTGCTCAAGCACCGGAGGTCCAGAAAGCAGGGCCCTGTATCTCCCCTTCCCTTTGTGATCATTGCAAAGACATTCCTAGCTGATAGCGGAGTGCCCCTGAAGAAGCAAGCAGTGGGAGTGTGTTTGACACGACTGTGTGCCTTCCTGGCCTCAGCTCCACAAGGGGCCTTTCCTCTCGAAGTAGGCCCCATGTCCCCTTGGGGAGGGTGTCATGCCTCTTTTCTCCTCACTGCCAAAGGGTGGAGCCAAGCTCGCTCTGTCAGAGGTACAAAAACAGCAATTGAATGGATTTTCAAGCTCTTGCTAGGCTGCACCCTTTCAGGGCCCACTTTACTGAAAAGGTGCTCTGTGGCCCCTGGTTGGGTATGCAGGTTCACAAACAGGGTGAGATCCTGTCCAAGCCAAGAATTTTCCTGAAAGACCTAGGCTCACTAGAGCTCTCCTCCAGAGCAAAGGGGATAGAGGAGATGTATGGAGGAGGTCTTTGCCTTTCCTGTGAGTGTGGGGCTACTCCCTACGGCCCCAAGCTCAGGGATAACTGGCCTCTAAGAAAGGAATGGCAAGAAGCGCTATTCTTGGAGGTTGGGACAGGGAGTTCGCAGGCATGTGGGAAAGAAAGACTTCTTCGGGGAAGAAGAGGCAACCACCGGGGGGTGTGTTTTGCAAAGCCTCTATTTTGGAAGGAACAGGTTTGCTTATACAACTCAAGACTCCAGATCTGCTCAGAGGACTGAAGTTCCAGAGACAGGGCCATGGATCTCCCTTCCTTTGAGATCCTTGGCAAAGACATTCCTAGCAGATCGTGGGAGTGCCCATGAAGAAGCAAGCAGCGGAAGTGTGCTTGAATCACTGGCTGCCTACCTGGGCTCAGCTGCCTCAAGGGGCCTTTCTCTCCTGGTAGGCCCTAATGTCCCCTTTGGGAGAGGGTGGTGCCCTCTTCCCTCACACTGCCAAAGGGTGGAGGTGGAGCAAACTCGTTCTCTCCGAGGTAAAAAAAAAAAAGACAAATTGGATGGATTTTTAAAGCTCTTGCTATGCTGCACCCCTCCAGGACCCACTCGAGCAAAACAGGTGCCCTGTGGCCCTAGGTCGGGTA
>NW_017203187.1:0-6117 GCF_001704415.2 Capra hircus
CTCAGGACCCGCTCTGGTGCCTCAGGAAAGGCAGTCCCCATGCGAGTTGCTCGGGGCCTCTCGGATTCTCTCCCTTTGAAGCTGGGTCCTAAGACCTTGTGTGGAGTCAGTGCCGGGAACCTGAGGATTCTCTCCAGTGCCGACATGGATCTTGGGTACTTCTGGAGTCTCCCCAGGGGAGTCAGGACCTCGTCTCGACTGAGGCATGCTCGGGAGCTTTCCTCCCGAGCTGTAGCAGCAGTGTCACGCTTCCCTTCGCGTGGATCAAGGATCTGTGTCTTTCCCTCGAGGCCTTCCACGAAGCTTTCCCACGAGGCTTTCCCTCAGGGCTGTCCCACGTGACACCGTGGTGTGAGTCGATCCTCGGCTTGAAAGTCCAGGCAGTGCAGGGAAAACAGGTTTCCCTGGAATGGACTGAGACATCTGGGACTCTGGGAATGTGGCACGACCCTGGTTTTCCTCTCGCCTTTCCTGTGGGAGCGCCTCCTCTTGAGATGCGACTAGAACGCCGGGAATTCTTTGCCGAACACGCAGGAAATGATCCCTCCTCTCGAGCTAGGAGGCGGAAACGGGCTCCTCTGGATGTGGGCGGGACTCTCGTGCTTCCTCTCGAGTGGAGACGGGTATGTCGGGAACTTCTTGAGTTGCAGAAAGGTTGTGAAGGACCCTTTGGAAGTTCCAGAGGTTAGGTCTGATTAGCCTCGAGACGCCTCAGCACAAATGGGTCTCATCTCGCCTGGAGGGGAGAACCTCCTGGATTTTCTCGAGATGCGGTAGGTGCTGTCGACTTTATGACGGCGGACCTCAGGGACCCGCTCTGGTGGCCTCATGAAAGGCCAGTCCCCATGCGAGTTGTCTCGGGGACACTCAGGATTCCTCTCCCATCGATGCCCGGGCCTAAGATCTTGTGTAGAGTCGGTGCCGGAACCTGAGGATTCCTCTCCAGTGCTGACATGGATCTTGGGGTACTTCTGGAGTCTCTCCAGGGGGTCAGTCCTCGTCTCGAGTGGGGGCATGCACGTGCGCTTTCCTCCCGAGCTGTAGCAGCAGTGTCGCACTTCCCTTCGCGTGGATCAAGGGATCTGTGGCTTTCCCTCGAGGCTTTCCGACGAGGCTTTTCCACGAGGCTTTCCCACAGGGCTGTCCCTCTTGCCACCGTGGTGTGAGTCGATCCTCAGCTTGAAAGTCGAGGCTGTGCAGGGAAAACACGTTTCCCTGGAATGGACTGAGACATCTGGGGACTCTGGGAATGGTGGCACGACCCTGGAGTTCCTCTCGCCTTTCCTGCGGAGAGCGCCTCTTCTTGGGATGCGACGGGAATACCGGGAATTTTTTCCCTACCACGCAGGGACAGGATCCCTCCTCTCGAGCTATGAGGCGGAAACGGGGCACCTCTGGATATGGCGGAACTATGGTGCTTCCTCTCGAGTGGAGTCGGGTATGTCGGTGAACTTCTTGAGTTGCAGCAAGGGTGTGAAGGACCCTTTGGAAGTTCCAGAGGTTAGGTGTGATTAGCCTCGAGACGCCTTAGCGGAAATGGGCCTCATCTCGCCTGCAGGGGAGAACCTCCTGGATTTTCTCGAGTTGCGGCAGGTGCTCTCGACTTACGACGGGGACCTCAGGGACCCGCTCTCGTGGCCTCAGTAAAGGCAAGTCCCCATGCGAGTTGCACGGGGGCCACTCGGGATTCGTCTCCCGTCGATGCCGGGGACTAAGACCTTGTGTGGAGTCGGTGCCGGAACCTGAGGTTTCCTCTCCAGTGCTGATATGGATCTTGGGGTACGTCTGGAGTCTCCCAAGGGGAGTCAGTCCTCGTCTCTAGTGGGGGCCTGCACGTGCGCTTTCCTCTCGAGCTGTAGCAGCAGTGTCACTCTTCCCTTCGCATATATCAAGGGATCTGTGGCTTTCCCTCGAGGCTTTCCCACGAGGCGTTCCCACGAGGCTTTCCCACAGGGCTATCCCACGTGCCACCGTCGTGTGAGTCGATCCTCGGCTTGAAAGTCGAGGCAGTGCAGTGAAAACAGGTTTCCCTGGAATGGACTGAGACATCTGGGGGACTCTGGGAATGGTGGCACGACCCTGGAGGTCCTCTTGCCTTTCCTGTGGAGAGCGCCTCCTCTTGAGATGCGAAGGGAACGCCGGGAATTCTTTCCCGACCACGCAGGGACAGGATCATTTCTCTCGAGCAAGAGTAGGAAACGGGGCTCCTCTGGATGTGGGCAGAACTCTCGTGCTTCCTCTCGAGTGGAGACGGGTATGTCAGGGAACTTCTTGAGTTGCAGGAAGGGTGTGAAGGACCCTTTGGAAGTTCCAGATGTTAGGTGTGATTAGACTCTAGACGCCTGAGCGGAAATGGGCCTCATCTCGCCTGGAGGGGAGAACCTCCTGGATTTTCTCGAGTTGCGGCAGGTGCTCTCGACTTACGTCGGGGACCTGAGGGACCCGCTCTGGTGGACTCAGGAAAGGCCAATCCCCATGAGAGTTGTTCGGGGGCCTATCAGGATTCCTCTCCCCTCGATGCAGGGGCATAAGATCTTGTGTGGAGTCGGTGCCGGAACCTGAGCATTCCTCTCCAGTGCTGACATGGATCTTGGGGTACTTCTGGAGTCTCCCCAGGGGAGTCAGTGCTCGTCTCTAGTGGGGGCATGCATGTGCGCTTTCCTCCCGAGCTGTAGCAGCAGTGTCACACTTCCCTTCGCGTGGATCAAGGGATCAGGGGCTTTCCCTCGAGGCTTTCCGATGAGGCTTTCCCACGAGGCTTTCCCACAGGGCTGTCCCACGTGCCACCGTGGTGTGAGTCGATCCTCGGCTTGAACGTCGAGGCAGTGCAGGGAAAAGAGGTTTCCCTGGAATGGACTGAGACATCTGGGGGACTCTGGGAATGGTGGCACGACCCTGGAGTTCCTCTCGCCTTTCCTGTGGAGAGCGCCTCCTCTTGAGATGCGACGAGAACGCCGGGAATTCTTTCCCGACCACGCAGGGAAAGGATCCCTCCTCTCGAGCTATGAGGAGGAAACGGGGCTCCTCTGGATGTGGGTGGGACTCTCGTGCTTCCTCTGGAGTGGAGACGGGTATGTCGGGGAACTTCTTGAGTTGCAGCAAGGGTGTGAAGGACCCTTTGGAAGTTCCAGAGGTTAGGTGTGATTAGACACGAGACGCCTCAGCGGAAATGGGCCTCATCTCGCCTGGAGGGGAGAACCTCCTGAATTTCCTCGAGTTGCGGCAGGTGCTCTCGCCTTATGATGGGGACCTCCGGGACCCGCTCTGGTGGCCTCAGGAAAGGCCAGTCCCCATGCGAGTTGTTCGGCGGCCTCTCGGGATTCCTCTCCTTTCGATGCCGGGGCCTAAGACCTTGTGTGGAGACGGTGCCGGAACCTGAGGATTAATCTCCAGTGCCGACATGGATCTTGGGGTATTTCTGGAGTCTCCCCAGGGGAGTCAGTCCTCGTCTCGATTCGGGGCATGCACGTGCGCTTTCCTCCGGAGCTGTAGCAGCAGTGTCGTGCTTCCCTTCGCGTGGATCAAGGGATCTGTGGCTTTCCCTCGAGGCTTTCCCACGAGGCTTTCCGACAGGGCTGTCCCACGAGCCACCGTGGTGTGAGTCGATCCTCGGCTTGCAAGTCGAGGCAGTGCAGGGAAAGCAGGTTTCCCTGGAATGGACTGAGATATCTGGGGGACTCAGGGAATGGTGGCACGACCCTGGAATTCCTCTCGCCTTTCCTGTGGAGAGCGCCTCCTCTTGAGATGAGACGGAAATGCCGGGAATTCTTTCCCGATCATGCAGGGAAAGGATCCCTCCTCTCGGAGCTAGGAGGCGGAAACGGGGCTCCTCTGGATGTGGGCGGGACTCTCGTGCTTCCTCTCGAGTGGAGACGGTTATGTCGGGGAACTTCTTGAGTTGCAGCATGGATTGTGAAGGACCCTTTGGAAGTTCCAGAGGTTAGGTGTGATTGGCCTCGAGACGCCTCAGCGGAAATGGGCCTCATCTCGCCTGGAGGGGAGAACCTCCTGGATTTTCTCGAGTTGCAGCAGGTGCTCTTGACTTTCGACGGGGACCTCAGGGACACGCTCTGGTGGCCTCAGGAAAGGCCAGTCCCCAAGCGATTTCCTCAGGGACCTCTCTGGATTCCTCTCCCGTCGATGCCGGGGCCTAAGATCTTGTGTGCAGTCGGTGTGGCAACCTGAGGATTCCTCTCCAGTGCTGACATGGATCTTGGGGTACCTCTGGAGTCTCCCCAGGGGAGTCAGTCCTCCTCTCGATGGGGGGATGCACGTGCGCTTTCCTCCCGAGCTGTAGCAGCAGAGTCGCGCTTGCCTTCCCGTGGATCAAGGGATCTGTGGCTTTCCCCCGAGGCTTTCCCACAGGGCTGTCCCATGTGTCACCGTGGTGTGAGTCGATCCTCGGCTTGAAAGTAGAGGCAGTGCAGGGAAAACAGGTTTCCCTGGAATGGACTGAGACATCTGGGGGACTCTGGGAATGGTGGCACGACCCTGGAGTTCCTCTCGCCTTTCCTGTGGAGAGCGCCTCCTCTTGAGATGCGACGGGAACGCCGGGAATTCTTTCCCCACCACGCAGGGAAAGGATCCCTCCTCTCGAGCCTAGGAGTCGGAAACGGGGCTCCTCTGGATGTGGGCGGGACTCTCGTGCTTCCTCTCGAGTGGAGACGTGGTATGTCGGGGAACTTCATGAGTTGCAGCAAGGGTGTGAAGGACCCTTTGGAAGTTCCAGATTTTAGGTGTGATTAGCCTAGAGACGCCTGAGGCGGAAATGGGCCTCATCTCGCCTAGAGGGGAGAACCTCCTGTATTTTCTCGAGTTGCGGCAGGTGCTCTCGACTTACGACGGGGACATCCCGGACCCGCTCTGGTGGCCTCAGGAAAGGTCAGTCCCCATGCGAGTTGCTCGGGGGCCTCCCGGGATTCCGCACCCGTCGATGCCGGGGCATAAGACCTTGTGCGGAGTCGGTGCTGGAACCTGAGGATTCCTCTCCCGTGCCGACATGGATCCTGGGGTACTTCTGGAGTCTCCCCAGGGGAGTCAGTCCTCGTCGCGAGTGGGGGCATGCACGTGCGCTTTCCTCCCGAGCTATAGCAGAAGTGTCACGCTTCCCTTCGCATGGAACAAGTTATCTGTGGCTTTCGCTTGAGGGTTTCCACGAGGCTTTCCCCGAGGCTTCCCACGAGGCTTTCCCACGAGCGTTTTCCACAGGGCTGTCCCACGTGCCACAGTGGTGTAAGTCGATCCTCGGCTTGAAAGTCGAGGCAGTGCAGGGAAAACAGGTTTCCCTGGAATGGACTGAGACATCTGGGGGACTCTGGGAATGGTGGCACGATCCTGGAGTTCCTCTCGCCTTTCCTGTGGAGAGCGCCTTCTCTTGAGATGCGACAGGAACGCGGGAAATTCTTTCCCCACCACGCAGGGAAAGGATCCCTCCTCTCGAGCTAGGAGGCGGAAACGGGTCTCCTCTGGATATTGCGGAACTCTCGTGCTTCCTCTCGAGTGGAGACGGGTATGTCGGGGAACTTCTTGAGTTGCAGCAAGGGTGTGAAGGACCCTTTGGAAGTTCCAGAGGTTAGGTGTGATTAGCCACGAGACGCCTCAGCACAAATGGGCCCAATCTCGCCTGGAGGGGAGAACCTCCTCGATTTTCTCGAGTTGCGGAGGGTTCTCGACTTTCGACGGGACCTCAGGACCCGCTCTGATGGCCTCAGGAAAGGCCAGTCCCCATGCGAGTTGCTCGGGGGCCTCTCGCGGATTCCTCTCCCGTCGATGCCGGGGCCTAAGATCTTGTGTGGAGTCGGTGCCGGAACCTGAGCATTCCTCTCCAGTGCTGAGATGGATCTTGGGGTAGTTCTGGAGTCACCCAGGGGAGTCAGTCCTCGTCTCGAGTGGGGCATGCACGTGCGCTTTCCTTCCGAGCTGTAGCAACAGTGTCGCGCTTCCCTTCGCGTGGATCAAGGGATCTGTGGCGTTCCCTCGAGGCTTACCCTAGAGGCTTTCCACGAGGCTTTCCCACAGGGCTGTCCCACGTGCCACCGTTGTGTGAGTTGATCCTCGGCTTGAAAGTCAGGGCAGTGCAGGGAAAACAGGTTTCCCTGGAATGGACTGAGACATCTG
>NW_017203188.1:0-6117 GCF_001704415.2 Capra hircus
ATCCACGCGAAGGGAAGCGCGACACTGATGCTACAGATCGTGAGGAAAGCGCATGTGCAAGCCCCCACTGGAGACGAGGACTTTCCCCTGGGGAGACTCCAGAAGTCCCCCAAGCTCCATGTCAGACCTGGAGAGGAATCCTCAGGTTCCGGCACCGACTCCACACAAGGTCAGGACCTGGCATCGACAGGAGAGGAATTCCGAGAGGCCCCGAGCAACTCGCATGGGGGACTGGCCTTTCCTGAGGCCACCAGAGCGGGTCCCTGAGGTCCCCGTCGTACGTCGAGAGCACCAGCGGCAACTCGAAAAAATCCAGGTGGTTCTCCCCTCCAGGCGAGATGAGGCCCATTTCAGCTGAGGAGTCTCAAGGCTAACACACCTATCTCTGGAACTTCCAAAGGGTCCTTCACACCTTTACTGCAACTGAAGAAGTTCGTCGACATACACTTCTCCACTCGAGAGGAAGCACGAGAGTCCCGCCACATCCAGAGGAGCCCCGTTTCCGCCTCCTAGCTCGAGAGGAGGGATCCTTTCCTTGCTTGGTCGGGAAAGAATTCCCGGCCGTTTACTGTCGCATCTCAAGAGAGGCGCTCTCCACAGAAAGGCGAAGAGGACTCCCAGGGTCGTGCAACCATTCCCAGAGTCCCCCAGATGTCTCAGTCCATTCCAGGGAAACCTGTTTTCCCTGCACAGCCTCGAATTACAAAACGAGGATCGACTTACACCACGGTGGCACGTGGACAGCCCTGCGGGAAAGCCTGGGAAAGCCTCGTGGGAAAGCTCGAGGGAAAGCCCCTGATACCATGATGCACGCGAAGGAATCACGACACTGCTGCTACAGCTCGGGGGAAAGCGCACGTGCATGCCCCCACTCGAGACGAGAAGTGACTCCCCTGGGAAGACTCCAGAAGAACCCCTAGATATCATGACGCACTGGAGATGAATCCTCAGGTTCGGCACCGACTCCACACAAGGTCTTAGGCCACGGCATTGACGGGAGTGGAATTCGAGCGGACTCCGAGCAACTCGCATGGGGACTGGCCTTTCCTGAGGCCAGCAGACGGGTCCCTGAGGTCCCCGTCGTAAGTGGAGAGCACCTGCCACAACTCGAGAAAATCCAGGAGGTTCTCCCCTCCAGGCGAGATGAGGCCCATTTCCGCTGGGGCGTCTCGAGGCTAATCGCATCTAACATCTGAACTTCCAAAGTGTTTCATCACACCCTTGCTGCAACTCAAGAATTTACCCGACATACAAGTCTCCACTCGAGAGGAGCACGAGAGTCCTCCCACATCCAGAGGAGACCCGTTTCCACCTCCTAGCCCGAGAGGAGGGATCCTTTGCTGCGTGGTCGGGAAAGAATTCCCCGGCGTTCCCAACGCATCTGAAGAAGGAGGCGCTCTCCACAGGAAAGGCGAGATGAACTCCAGGTCGTATCACCATTCCCAGAGTAGCCCAGATGTCTCAGTCCATTCCAGGGAAACTTGTTTCCCTGCACTGCCTGAACTTTCAAGCCGAGGATCGACTTACACCACGGTGTCACGTGGACCAACCCCGTGGGAAAGCCTCGTGGCGAAAGCCTCGTGGGAAAGCTCGTGGGAAAGCCTCTAGGGAAAGCCTCGAGGGAAAGCCCCTGTTCCCCTTTGATTCACGCGAAGGGAAGCGTGACACTGCTGCTACAGATCGGGAGGAAAGCGCACGTGCATGCCCCCAGTGGAGTAGCGGACTGACTGCCCTGAGAGACTCCAGAAGTACACCAAGATCCATGTTAGCACTGCAGAGGAATCCTCAGGTTCCGGCACCGACTCCACACAAGATCTTAGGCACCGGCATCGAAGGGAGAGGAATCCCGAGAGGCCCCCGAGCAACTCGCATGGGGACTGGCCTTTCCTGAGGCCTCCAGAGCGGGTCCCTGAGGTCCCCGTCGTAAGTTGAGAGCACCTGCCGCAACTCGAGAAAATCCAGGAGGTTCTCCCCTCCAGGCGAGATGAGGCCCATTTCCGCTGAGGCGTCTCGAGGCTAATCACATCTAACATCTGGAACTTCCAAAGGGTCCTTCACACCCTTGCTGCAACTCAAGAAGTTCCCCGACATACCCGTCTCCACTCGAGAGGAAGCACAAGAGTCCCGCCCACATCCAGAGGAGCCCCGTTTCTGCCTCCTGCTCGAGAGGAGGGATCCTTTCCCTGCGTGTTCGGGAAAGAATTCCCGGCATTTCCGTCGCATCTCAAGAGGAGGTGCTCTCCACAGGAAAGGCGAGAGGAACTTCAGGGTCGTGCCACCATTCCCAGAGTCACCCAAATGTCTCAGTCCATTCCAGGGAAACATGTTTTCCCTGCACTGCGTCGACTTTCAAGCCGAGGATCGACTCACACCACGGTGGCACGTTGGACAGCCCTGTGGGAAAGCCTCATAGGAAAGCCTCGTGGGAAAGCCTCGAGGGAAAGCCACAGATCCCTTGATCCACGCAAAGGGAAGTGTGACACTGCTGCTACAGCTCGGGAGGAAAGCGCACGTGAATGCCCCACTCGAGTACGAGGACTGACTCCCCTGGGGAGACTCCAGAAGTACCCAAGATCCATGTCAGCACTGGAGAGGAATCCTCAGGTTCTGGCACTGACTCCACACAAGATCTAGGCCACCACATCGACGGGAGAGGAATCCCGAGAGGACCCCAGAGCAAATCGCATGGGGACTGGCCTTTACTGACGCCACCGGAGCGGGTCCCTGAGGTCCACGTTCTAAGTTGAGAGGACCTGCCGCAACTCGAGAAAATTCAGGAGGTTCTCCCCTCCAGGCGAGGTGAGGCCCATTTCCGCAGAGGCGTCTCGAGGCTAATCACACCTAACCTCGGAACTTCCAAAGGGTCCTTCACACCCTTACTGCAACTCAAGAAGTTCCCCGACATACCCGTCTCCACTCGAGAGGAAGCACGAAAGTTCCGCCCACATCCAGAGGAGCCCCGTTTCCGCCTCCTAGCTCGAGAGGAGGGATCCTTCCCCTGCGTGTTCGGGAAAGAATTCCCGGTGTTCCCGTCGCATCTGAAGAGGAGGAGCTCTCCACAGGAAAGCCGAGAGGAACTCCAGGGTCGTGCCACCATTCCCAGAGTCCCCCAGATGTCTCACTCCATTCCAGGGAAACCTGTTTTCCCTGCACTGCGTCGACTTTCAAGCCGAGGATCGACTCACACCACGGTGGCACGTGGGACAGCCCTGTGGGAAAGACTCGTGGGAAAACCTCGTGGGAAAGCCACGAGGGAAAGCCACAGATCCGTTGATCCACGCCGAAGGGAAGCGCCACACTGCTGCTGCAGCTCGGGAGGAAAGCGCTCGTGCATGCCCCGACTCGAGACGAGGATTGACTCCCCTGGAGAGCCTGCCAGAAGTAACCCAAGATCCATGTCTGCACTGAAGAGGAAACCTCAGGTTCCAGCACCGACTCCACCCAAGGTCTTAGGCCCAGCATCGACTGGAGAGGAATCCCGAGAGGCGCCCAAGCAACTCGCATGGGTACTGGCCTTTCCTGAGGCCACCAGAGCGGGTCCCTGAGGTTCCCGACGTAAGTCGAGAGCACCTGCCGCAACTCGAGAAAATCCAGGTGGTTCTCCCCTAAAGGCGAGTTGAGGCCCATTTCCGCAGAGGTGTCTCGAGGCTAATCACACCTAACCTCTGGAACTTCCAAATGGTCCTTCAAAACCATGCTGCAACTCAAGAAGATCCCCGACATACCCGTCTCCACTCGAGAGGAAGCACGAGAGTCCCGCCCACATCCAGAGGAGCCCCGTTTCCACCTCCTAGCTCGAGAGGAGGGATCCTTTCCCTGCGTGGTCGGGAAAAGAATTCCCAGGCGATTCCCGTGGACATCTCAGACTGGAGCGTCTGTGCCAACTCAGGGAAATGGCTGGCACGACCCTGGAGTTCCTCTCGCCTTTCCTGTGGAAAGCGCCTCCTCTTGAGATGCGCGGGAACGCCGGAATTCTTTCCCGACCACGCAGGGAAAGGATCCCTCCTCTCGAGCTAGGAGGTGGAAACGGGGCTCCTCTGGATGTGGGCGGGACTCTCGTGCTTCCTCTCGAGTGGAGACGGGTATGTCGGGGATCTTCTTGAGTTGCAGCATGGTTTTGAAGGACCATTTGGAAGTTCCAGAGGTTAGGTGTGATTAGCCTCGAGACACCTCTGCGGAAATGGGCCTCAACTCGCCTTTAGGGGAGAACCACCTGGATTTTCTCGAGTTGCGGCAGGTGCTCTCGACTTACGTCGGGAACCTCAGGGACCCGCTCTGGTGGCCTCAGGAAAGGCCAGTACCCATGCGAGTTGCTTGGGCGCCTCTCGGGATTCCTCTCCAGTCGATGCTGGGCCTAAGACCTTGGGTGGAGTCGGTGCTGGAACCTGAGGTTTCCTCTTCAGTGCAGACATGGATCTTGGGTTACTTCTGGAGGCTCTCCAGGGGAGTCAATCCTCGTCTCGAGTCGGGGCATGCACGAGCGCTTTCCTCCCGAGCTGCAGCAGCAGTGTGGCGCTTCCCTTCGCGGTGGATCAACGGATCTGTGGCTTTCCCTCGTGGCTTTCCCACGAGGTTTTCCCACGAGTCTTTCCCACAGGGCTGTCCCACGTGCCACCGTGGTGTGAGTCGATCCTCGGCTTGAAAGTCGACGCAGTGCAGGGAAAACAGGTTTCCCTGGAATGGAGTGAGACATCTGGGGGACTCTGGGAATGGTGGCACGACCCTGGAGTTCCTCTCGGCTTTCCTGTGGAGAGCTCCTCCTCTTCAGATGCGACGGGAACACCGGGAATTCTTTCCCGAACACGCAGGGGAAGGATCCCTCCTCTCGAGCTAGGAGGCGGAAACGGGGCTCCTCTGGATGTGGGGCGGAACTTTCGTGCTTCCTCTCGAGTGGAGACGGGTATGTCGGGGAACTTCTTGAGTTGCAGTAAGGGTGTGAAGGACCCTTTGGAAGTTCCGAGGTTAGGTGTGATTAGCCTCGAGACGCCTCTGCGGAAATGGGCCTCACCTCGCCTGGAGGGGGAGAACCTCCTGAATTTTCTCGAGTTGCGGCAGGTCCTCTCAACTTAGAACGTGGACCTCAGGGACCCGCTCCGGTGGCGTCAGTAAAGGCCAGTCCCCATGCGATTTGCTCTGGGGTCTCTCGGGATTCCTCTCCCGTCGATGTTGGGGCCTAGATCTTGTGTGGAGTCAGTGCCAGAACCTGAGGATTCCTCTCCAGTGCTGACATGGATCTTGGGGTACTTCTGGAGTCTCCCCAGGGGAGTCAGTCCTCGTCTCGAGTGGGGGCATTCACGTGCGCTTTCCTCCCGAGCTGTAGCAGCAGTGTCACACTTCCCTTTGCGTGGATCAAGGGATCTGTGGCTTTCCCTCGAGGCTTTCCCACGAGGCTTTCCTATGAGGCTTTTCCCACAGGGCTGTCCAACGTGCCACCGTGGTGTGAGTCGATCCTCGGCTTGAAAGTCGACGCAGTGCAGGGAAAACATGTTTCCCTGGAATGGACTGAGACATTTGGGTGACTCTGGGAATGGTGGCACGACCCTGAAGTTCCTCTCGCCTTTCCTGTGGAGAGCACCTCCTCTTGAGATGCGACGGAAATGCCGGGAATTCTTTCCCGAACACGCAGGGAAAGGATCCCTCCTCTCGAGCCAGGAGGCAGAAACGGGGCTCCTCTGGATGTGGGCGGGACTCTTGTGCTTCCTCTCGAGTGGAGACGGGTATGTCGGGGAACTTCTTGAGTTGCAGCAAGGGTGTGAAGGACCCTTTGGAAGTTCCAGATGTTAGATGTGATTAGCCTCGAGACGCCTCAGCGGAAATGGGCCTCATCTCGCCTGGAGGGGAGAACCTCCTGGATTTTCTCGAGTTGCGGCAGGTGCTCTCAACTTACGACGGGGACCTCCAGGGACCCGCTCTGGAGGCCTCAGGAAAGGCCAGTCCCCATGCGAGTTGCTCGGGGGCCTCTCGGGATTCCTCTCCCTTCGATGCCGGTGCCTAAGATCTTGTGTGGAGTCGGTGCCGGAACCTGAGGATTCCTCTGCAGTGCTAACATGGATCTTGGTGTACTTCTGGAGTCTCTCAGGGCAGTCAGTCCGCTACTCCACTGGGGGCATGCACGAG
>NW_017203189.1:0-6115 GCF_001704415.2 Capra hircus
CGGGATTCCTCTCCCGTCGAAGCTGGGGCTAAGATATTGTGTGGAGTGGGTGCCGGTACCTGAGGATTCCTTTCCAGTGCTTACGTGGATCTTGGGCGTACTTCTGGAGTCTCCCATTGGAGTCAGTCTCGACTCGAGTGGGGGGATGCACGTGCGCTTTCCTCTCGAGCTGTAGCAGCAGTGTCGCGCTTCCATTCGCGTGGATCAAGGGATCTGTGGCTTTCCCTCGAGGCTTTCCCACGAGGCTTTCCACGAGGCTTTCCCACGGCTTTCCCACAGGGCGTCCCACATGCCACCGTGGTGTGAGTCGATCCTCGGCTTGAAAGTCGATGCAGTGCAGGGAAATCAGGTTTCCCTGGAATGGACGGAGACATCTGGGGGACTCTGGGAATGGTGGCAGGAACCTGGAGTTCCTCTCCCTTTCCTGTGGAGAGCGCCTCCTCTTGAGATGGGACGGGAACGCCGGGAATTCTTTCCAGAGCACGCAGGGAAAAGATCCCTCCTCTCGAGCTAGGAGGGAAACGGGGGCTCCTCTGGATGTGGCGGGACTCTCGTGCTTCCTCTCGAGTGTAGACGGGTATGTCGGGGAACTTCTTGAGTTGCAGCAAGGGTGTGAAGGACCCTTTGAAAGTTCCAGAGGTTAGGTGTGAAATAGCCTCGAGACGCCTCAGGGGAAATGGGCCTCATCTCGCCTGGAGGGGAGAACCTCCTGGATTTTCTCGAGTTGCGGCAGGTGCTCTCGACTTACGATGGGGACCTCAGGGGGCCCGCACTGGTTTCCTCAGGAAAGGCCAGTCCCCATGCGAGTTGCTCAGGGCCTCTCGGGATTCCTCTCCCATCGATGCCAGGGCCTAAGACCTTGTGTGGAGTCGGTGCCGGAACCTGAGGATTCCTCTCCAGTGCAGACATGGATATTGGCGTACTTCTGGAGTCTCCCAGGGGAATCAGTCCTCGTCTCGAGTGGGGGCATGCCACGTGCGCTTTCCTCCAGAGCTGTAGCAGCAGTGTCACGCTTCCCTTCGCGTGGATCTAGGGATCAGAGGCTTTCCCTGGAGGCTTTCCCACGAGGCTTTCCCACAGGGCTGTCCCACGTGCCACCGTGGAGTGAGTCGATCCTCGGCTTGACAGTCGAGGCAGTGCTGGGAAAACAGGTTTCCCTGGAATGGACTGAGGCATCTGGGGGACCTTGGGAATGGGGCCTGATCCTGGAGTTCTTCTCGCCTTTCCTGTGGAGAGCGCCTCCTCTTGAGATGCGACGGGAACGCTAGGAATTCTTTCTCGACCACACAGGGAAAGGATCCCTCCTCTCGAGCTAGCAGGCGGAAACGGGGCCACTCTGGATATGGACGGGACTCTCCGATTCCTCTAGAGTGGAGACGGGTATGTCGGGGAACTTCTTGATTTGCAGCAAGGGTGTGAAGGACCCTTTGGAAGTTCCAGAGTTTAAGTGTGATTACCCCCTAGTTGCCTCAGCGTAAATGGGCCTCATCTCGCCTGGAGGGGAGAACCTCCTGGATTTTCTGGAGTTGCGGCTGGTGCTCTCGACTTACGATGGGGACCACAGGGACCCGCTCTGGTGGCCTCAGGAAAGGCCAGTCCCCATATGCGTTGCTCTGGGGCCTCTCGGGATTCCTCTCCGACGATGCCGGGGTCTAAGACCTTGTTTGGAGTCGGTGCCGGAACCTGAGGATTCCTCTCCACTTCTGACATGGATATGGGGTACTTCTGGAGTCCCCCAGGGGTGTCACTACTCGTCTCGAGTGGGGCCATGCACGTGCGCTTTCCTCCCGAGCTGTAGCAGCAGTGTCCCGCTTCCCTTTGGCATGGTTCAAGGGATCTGTGGCTTTCCCTTCAGGGCTTTCCCACGAGGCTTTCCCACAGGGCTGTTCCACGTGCCACTGTGGTGTGAGTCGATCCTCGACTTGAAAGTCGAGGCAGTGCAGGGAATACAGGTTTCCCTGGAATGGACTGAGACATCTGGGGGACTCTGGGAATGGTGGCACGACCCTGGAGTCCTCTCGCCTTTCCTCTGGAGAGCGCCACCTCTTGAGATTTGACGGGAATGCTGCGAATTCTTTCCCGACCACGCAGGGAAAGGATCAAACCTCTCGAGCTAAAAGGTGGAATCGGGGC
This sequence comes from Capra hircus, assembly GCF_001704415.2. NCBI lineage: Eukaryota > Metazoa > Chordata > Mammalia > Artiodactyla > Bovidae > Capra > Capra hircus. Next base: position 2,134 of record NW_017203189.1, read on the forward strand.
TCCTCTGGATGTGGGCGGGACTCTCGTGCTTCCTCTCAAGTGGAGACGGGTATTTCGGGGAAATTCTTGAGTTGCATCAAGGGTGTGAAGGACCCTTTGGAAGTTCCAGAGTTTAGGTTTGATTAGCCTCGAGACGCCTCTGCGGAAATGGGCCTCATGTCGCCTGGAGGGGAAAACCTCCTGGATTTTCTCGAGTTGCTGCAGGTGCTCTCGACGTACTACGGGGATCACAGGGACCCGCTCTGGTGGCCTCAGTTAAGGCCAGTCCACATGCGCGTTTCTCGGGGGCCTCTCGGGATTCCTCTCCCATCGATGCCGGGACCTAAGACCTTGTGTGGAGTCGGTGCCTGAACCTGAGGATTCCTCTCCAGTGCTGACATGGATCTTGGCTACTTCTGGAGACTCCCCAGGGGAGTCAGTCCTCGTCTCATGTGGGGCATGCAGTTGCGCTTTCCTCCAGAGCTGTAGCAGCAGTGTCACGCTTCCCTTCGCGTGGATCAAGGGATCTGTGGCTTTCCCTCGAGGTTTTCCCACGAGGCTTTCCCAAGAGGCTTTCCCACGAGCTTTCCCACGAGGCTTTCCCACAGGGCTGACCCACGTGTCACCGTTGTGTGAGTCGATCCTCGGCTTGAAAGTCGAGGCAGTGCAGGAAAACAGGTTTCCCTTGAATGGACTGAGACATCTGGGGGACTCTGGGAATGGTGGCACGACCCTGGAGTTCCTCTCGCCTTTCCTGTGGAGAGCGTCTCCTCTTGAGATGCGAGGGGAAAGCCGGGAATTCTTTCCCGACCACGCAGTGAAAGGATCCCTCCTCTCGAGCCATGAGGCGGAAACGAGGCTCCTCTGGATGTGGCAGGACTCTCGTGCTTCTTCTCGAGTGGAGACGGGTATGTCGGGGAACTTCTTGAGTTGCAGCAAGGGTGTGAAGGACCCTTTGGAAGTTCCAGAGGTTAGGTGTGATTAGCCTCGAGACGCCTCAGCGCAAATGGGCATCATCTCGCCTGGAGGGGAGAACCTCCTGGATTTTCTCGAGTTCCGTCAGGTGCTCTCGACTTACGAAGGGGACCTCAGGGACTCTCTGTGGTGGCCTCAGGAAAGGCCAGTCCCCATGCGAGTTGCTCGGGGGCCTCTCGGGATTCCTCTCCCGTCTATTCCAGGGCCTAAGACCTTGTGTGGAGTCGGTGCCGGAACCTGAGGATTCCTCTCCAGTGCTGACATGGATCTTGGGGTACTTCTGGAGTCTCCCCAGGGGAGTCAGTCCTCGTCTCGAGTGGGGCCCATGCACGTGCGCTTTCCTCCGGAGCTGTAGCAGCAGTGTCACGCCTCCCTTGGCGTGGATCAAGGGATCTGTGGCTTTCCCTCGAGGCTTTCCCACGAGGCTTTCCCACGAGGCTTTCCCACAGGGCTCTCCCACGTGTCACCGTGGTGTGAGCCGATCCTCGGCTTGAAAGTCGAGGCAGTGCAGGGAAAACAGGTTTCCCTGGAATGGACTGAGACATCTGGGGGACTCTGGGAATGGTGGCACGACCCTGGAGTTCCTCTCGCCTTTCCTGTGGAGAGCGCCTCCTCTTGAGATGCGACGGGAACGCCGGGAATTTTTCCCGAACCTGCAGGGAAAGGATCCCTCCTCTCGAGCTAGGAGGCAGGAACGGGGCTCCTCTGGATGTGGGCGGGTCTCTCGTGCTTCCTCTCGGGTGGAGACTGGTATGTCGGGGATCTTCTTGAGTTGCAGCAAGGGTGTGAAGGACCCTCTGGAAGTTCCAGAGGTTAGGTGTGATTAGCCTCGAGACACCTCAGCGGAAATGGGCCTCATCTCGCCTGGTGGGTAGAACCTCCTGGATTTTCTCGAGTTGCGGCAGGTGCTCTCGACTTACGGCGGGGACCTCAGGGACCCGCTCTGGTGGCCTCAGGAAACGCCAGTCCCCATGCGAGTTGCTAGGGGGCCTCTCGGGATTCCTCTCCTGTCGATGCCGATGCCTAAGACATTGTGTGGAGTCGGTGCCTGAACCTGAGGATTCCTCTCCAGTGCTGACATGGGTCTTGGGTTACTTCTGGAGTCTCCCCAGGGGAGTCAGTCCTCGTCTCGAGTGGGGGCATGCACGTGCGCTTGCCTCCAGAGCTGTAGCAGCAGTGTCACGCTTCCGTTCGCGTGAATCAAGGGATCTCTGGTTTTCCCTGGAGGTTTTCCCACGAGGCTTTCCCACGAGGCTTTCCCACGAGGCTTTGCCACAGGGCTGACCCACGTGTCACCGCTGTGTGAGTCGATCCTCGGCTTGAAAGTCGAGGCAGTTCAGGGAAAACAGATTTCCCTGGAATGGACTGAGACATCTGGGGGACTCTGGGAATGGTGGCAAGACCCTGGAGTTCCTCTCGCCTTTCCTGTGGAGATCGCCTCCTCTTGAGATGCGCCGGGAACACTGGGAACTCTTTCCCGATCACTGAGGGAAAGGATCCCTCCTCTTGAGCTAGGAGGGGAATCGGGGCTCCTCTGAATGTGGGCGGGACTCTTGTGCTTCCTCTCGAGTGAAGCCGGGTATGTTTGGGGATCTTCTTGAGTTGCAGGCAAGGGTGTGAAGGATCCTTTGTAAGGTCCAGAGTTTAGGTGTGATTAGCTTTGAGACACCTCAGCGGAAATGGTCCTCATCTCGCCTGGGAGGGGAGAACCTCCTGGATTTTCTCAAGTTGCGGCAGGTGCTCTCGACCTACGATGGGGCCCTCAGGGACCCGCTCTGGTGGCCTCAGGAAAGGCCAGTCCCCATGCAAGTTGCAAGGGAACTCTCGGGATTCCTCTCCCGTCAGTGCCGGGGCCTAAGACCTTGTGTGGAGTCGGTGCCGGAACCTGAGGATTCCTCTCCAGGGCTGACATGGATCTTGGGGTACTTCTGTAGTCTCCCCAGGGGAGTCAGTCTTGGTCTCGAGTGTGGGCATGCAAGTGCGCTTTCCTCCCGAGCTGTAGCAGCAGTGTCACCATTCCCTTCTTTTGGATCAAGGGACATGTGGCTTTCCCTCGAGGCTTTCCCATGAGGCTTTCCCACGAGGCTTTTCCACAGGGTTGTCCCACGTGCCACCATGGTGTGAGTCGATCCTCGGCTTGAAAGTCGAGGCAGTGCAGGGAAAACAGGTTTCCCTGGAATAGACTGAGACATCTGGGGGACTCTGGAATGGTAGGATGACCCTGGAGTTCCTGTCGCCTTTCCTGTTGAGAGCACCTCCTCTTGAGTTGCGACGGAAACGCCGGGAATTCTTTCCGACGACGCAGGAAAAGGATCCCTCTTCTCTAGCTAGGAGGCGGAAACGGGGCTCCTCTGGATTGGGCGGGACTCTCGTCCTTCCTCTTGAGTGGAGACGGGTATGTCGGGGAACTTCTTGAGTTGTAGCAAGGGTGTGAAGGCCCTTTGGTAGTTCCAGAGGTTAGGTGTGATTAGCCTGGGGACGCCTCAGAGGAAATGGGCCTCATCTCCCCTGGAGGGGAGAACCTCCTGCATTTTCTCGAGTTGGTGCAGGTGTTCTCTCATTACGACGGGGACCTCAGGACCCGCTCTGGTGGCCTCAGGAAAGGCCAGTCCCCATGCGAGTTGCTCGGGGGCCTCTCGGGATTGCTCTCCGTCGATGCCGGGGCCTAAGACCTTGTGTGGAGTCCGGTGCCGGAATCTGAGGATTCCTCTCCAGTGCTGACATGGATCTTGGGGTATTCTGGAGTCTCCCCAGGGGAGTCAGTAGTCGTAATGAGTGGGGCATGCAAGTGCACTTTCCTCCGCAGCTGCAGCAGCAGTGTTGAGCTTCCCTTCGCGAGGATCAAGGGATCTGTGGCTTTCCCTCGAGGCTTTCCACGAGGCTTTCCCAGGAGGCTTTCCCACAGGGCTCTCCACGTGTCACGGTGGTGTGAGTCGATGCTCAGCTTGAAAGTCGAGCAGTGAAGGCGAAAACAGGTTTCCCTGGAATGGACGGAGACATCTGGGGGACTCTGGGAATGGTGGCCACG
>NW_017203190.1:0-6115 GCF_001704415.2 Capra hircus
GACCTGCTGGAGGAGCCCTGCGCCCCCGCCTGATAGGCGAGTGCACAGCCAGCAGGGAAGCGAGCCTCCTCGGGGAAGAGGAGGCAGCAAGTCCCCGTCAAGCTGAAATCCCTGCTTACACGAAGCTAAGTGCGACTCCAGTACGGCAGATCTCTAGCTCTGTTCAGAGGCCCGATCTGGCAGAGTTCCTGGCACCAAGATGCTCTGCCATAGGCGAGCCTTGCGCAGACTTGCCTTGCTTTAAGGCTCCCTCCCCAGGAAGGAGCAGGCTGTGTGAGGCTCGGAAACGCCACTGGCGCCTTCCTGGCTTCAGCTCTACCCCTGCCTTGCCTTTGCACTTAGGTCCCAAGCGTCCTTGAGGAGGGCTTAGGGGCTGGTGGGTTGCACACTGCCAAGGGCTCCAGCAGTGAAAGCTCTGTCAGAGGGAAGCGAAGGGCAACAGCAGGGCTCCTTCAGCGGTTCCTTGGCCGCCCAGACAAAGCTCCGCACGGAGAGCACCAGGTTCCAAGGGCCCCTGGCTGGGTTTTGCATCCCCACACTCCCAGAGGCTGACTCCGTGGGTGCCTAGAAAGTGTGTGAGAGACGTAGGTTCCCTAGCACTCTCCTCCCCAGCAGAGACATGTGCAGGTGGTTGGGGCCTTATCCTGCGTGTCTGGGTTCCCGCCCACAGCCTCAACTCAGGGGAAGCAGCCCCTGAGGCAAGACCTGCTGGAGGAGCCCTGCGCGCCCGCCTGATAGGCGAGAGCACAGCCAGCAGTGTAGCGAGCCTCCTCGGGAGAAGAGGAGGCAGCCGAGCCCAGTCAAGAGGAAAGCCCTGCTTGCACGGAGCTAAGTGCGCCTCCAGTACGGCAGAGCTCTAGCTCTGCTCAGAGCCCCGATCTGGCAGAGTTTCTGGCGCGAGGCTGCTCGGCCGGGGCTCGCCTTGCCCAGACTTGCCTTGCTTTTAGGCTCCCTCCCCAGGAAGGAGCTGTCTGAGCGAGCCTGGGAGACGCCACTGGTGCCTTCCTTGCCTCAGCTCCAATCCTGCCTTGCCTTTGCACATAGGTGCCAGGCGTCGTTGGGGAGGGCTTAGGGGGTGGTGGGTTGCACACTGCCAAGGGCTTCAGCAGTGAGAAGCTCTGTCAGAGGGAAGGGAAGGGCAACTGCAGGGCTCCTCCAGCGGTTCTAGGCCGCCTAGAATCAGCGCCGCACCGAGAGCACCAGGCTCCCAGGGCCCCTGGCTGGGGTTTTCAGCCCCGCACACACGGAGGCTGATTCCTTGGGTGCCCAGAAAGTGTATGACAGACGTAGGTTCCCTAGCACTCTCCTCCCCAGCAGAGACATGTGCAGGTGTTTGGGGCCTGATCCTGCGTGTCTGGGTTCCTGCCCACAGCCCCAACTCAGGGGAAGCAGCCCCTGAGGCAAGACCTGCTGGAGGAGCCCTGCGCCCCGCCTGATAGGCGAGTGCACAGCCAGCAGGGAAGCGAGCCTCCTCGGGGAAGAGGAGGCAGCCGAGCCCAGTCAAGTTGAAAGCCCTGCTTGCACGGAGCTAAGTGCGCCTCCAGTACGGCAGAGCTCTAGCTCTGCTCAGAGCCCCGATCTGGCAGAGTTCCTGGCGCGAGGCTGCTCTGCCGGGGGCTAGCCTTGCCCAGACTTGCCTTGCTTTTAGGCTGCCTCTCCAGGAAGGAGCAGGCAGCAGGAGCCTGGGAGTCGCCACTGGCGCCTTTCTTGCCTCAGCTCCAATCCTGCCTTGCCTTTGCACTTAGGTCCCAGTCCTCCTTAAGGAGAGCTTAGGGGCTGGTGGGTTGCACACTGCCAAGGGCTCCAGCAGTGAGAATTCTGTCAGAGGGAAGGGAAGGGCAACTGCAGGGCTCCTCCAGCGGTTGCTTGGCCGCCCAGATTCAGCGCCACACGGAGAGCACCAGGCTCCCAGGGCCCCTGGCTGGGGTTTTCAGCCCCGCACACACGGAGGCTGATTCCTTGGGTGCCCAGAAAGTGTATGACAGACGTAGGTTCCCTAGCACTCTCCTCCCCAGCAGAGACATGTGCAGGTGTTTGGGGCCTGATCCTGCGTGTCTGGGTTCCTGCCCACAGCCCCAACTCAGGGGAAGCAGCCCCTGAGGCAAGACCTGCTGGAGGAGCCCTGCGCCCCCGCCTGATAGGCGAGTGCACAGCCAGCAGGGAAGCGAGCCTCCTCGGGGGAAGAGGAGGCAGCAAGTCCCCGTCAAGCTGAAATCCCTGCTTACACGAAGCTAAGTGCGACTCCAGTACGGCAGATCTCTAGCTCTGTTCAGAGGCCCGATCTGGCAGAGTTCCTGGCACCAAGATGCTCTGCCATAGGCGAGCCTTGCGCAGACTTGCCTTGCTTTAAGGCTCCCTCCCCAGGAAGGAGCAGGCTGTGTGAGGCTCGGAAACGCCACTGGCGCCTTCCTGGCTTCAGCTCTACCCCTGCCTTGCCTTTGCACTTAGGTCCCAAGCGTCCTTGAGGAGGGCTTAGGGGCTGGTGGGTTGCACACTGCCAAGGGCTCCAGCAGTGAAAGCTCTGTCAGAGGGAAGCGAAGGGCAACAGCAGGGCTCCTTCAGCGGTTCCTTGGCCGCCCAGACAAAGCTCCGCACGGAGAGCACCAGGTTCCAAGGGCCCCTGGCTGGGTTTTGCATCCCCACACTCCCAGAGGCTGACTCCGTGGGTGCCTAGAAAGTGTGTGAGAGACGTAGGTTCCCTAGCACTCTCCTCCCCAGCAGAGACATGTGCAGGTGGTTGGGGCCTTATCCTGCGTGTCTGGGTTCCCGCCCACAGCCTCAACTCAGGGGAAGCAGCCCCTGAGGCAAGACCTGCTGGAGGAGCCCTGCGCGCCCGCCTGATAGGCGAGAGCACAGCCAGCAGTGTAGCGAGCCTCCTCGGGAGAAGAGGAGGCAGCCGAGCCCAGTCAAGAGGAAAGCCCTGCTTGCACGGAGCTAAGTGGGCCTCCAGTACGGCAGAGCTCTAGCTCTGCTCAGAGCCCCGATCTGGCAGAGTTTCTGGCGCGAGGCTGCTCGGCCGGGGGCTCGCCTTGCCCAGACTTGCCTTGCTTTTAGGCTCCCTCCCCAGGAAGGAGCTGTCTGAGCGAGCCTGGGAGACGCCACTGGTGCCTTCCTTGCCTCAGCTCCAATCCTGCCTTGCCTTTGCACATAGGTGCCAGGCGTCGTTGGGGAGGGCTTAGGGGGTGGTGGGTTGCACACTGCCAAGGGCTTCAGCAGTGAGAGCTCTGTCAGAGGGAAGGGAAGGGCAACTGCAGGGCTCCTCCAGCGGTTTCTAGGCCGCCTAGAATCAGCGCCGCACCGAGAGCACCAGGCTCCCAGGGCCCCTGGCTGGGGTTTTCAGCCCCGCACACACGGAGGCTGATTCCTTGGGTGCCCAGAAAGTGTATGACAGACGTAGGTTCCCTAGCACTCTCCTCCCCAGCAGAGACATGTGCAGGTGTTTGGGGCCTGATCCTGCGTGTCTGGGTTCCTGCCCACAGCCCCAACTCAGGGGAAGCAGCCCCTGAGGCAAGACCTGCTGGAGGAGCCCTGCGCCCCCGCCTGATAGGCGAGTGCACAGCCAGCAGGGAAGCGAGCCTCCTCGGGGGAAGAGGAGGCAGCCCAGCCCCGTCAAGTTGAAAGCCCTGCTTGCACGGAGCTAAGTGCGCCTCCAGTACGGCAGAGCTCTAGCTCTGCTCAGAGCCCCGATCTGGCAGAGTTCCTGGCGCGAGGCTGCTCTGCCGGGGGCTAGCCTTGCCCAGACTTGCCTTGCTTTTAGGCTGCCTCTCCAGGAAGGAGCAGGCAGCAGGAGCCTGGGAGTCGCCACTGGCGCCTTTCTTGCCTCAGCTCCAATCCTGCCTTGCCTTTGCACTTAGGTCCCAGTCCTCCTTAAGGAGAGCTTAGGGGCTGGTGGGTTGCACACTGCCAAGGGCTCCAGCAGTGAGAATTCTGTCAGAGGGAAGGGAAGGGCAACTGCAGGGCTCCTCCAGCGGTTGCTTGGCCGCCCAGATTCAGCGCCACACGGAGAGCACCAGGCTCCCAGGTCCCCTGGCTGGGGTTTTCAGCCCCGCACACACGGAGGCTGATTCCTTGGGTGCCCAGAAAGTGTATGACAGACGTAGGTTCCCTAGCACTCTCCTCCCCAGCAGAGACATGTGCAGGTGTTTGGGGCCTGATCCTGCGTGTCTGGGTTCCTGCCCACAGCCCCAACTCAGGGGAAGCAGCCCCTGAGGCAAGACCTGCTGGAGGAGCCCTGCGCCCCCGCCTGATAGGCGAGTGCACAGCCAGCAGGGAAGCGAGCCTCCTCGGGGGAAGAGGAGGCAGCAAGTCCCCGTCAAGCTGAAATCCCTGCTTACACGAAGCTAAGTGCGACTCCAGTACGGCAGATCTCTAGCTCTGTTCAGAGGCCCGATCTGGCAGAGTTCCTGGCACCAAGATGCTCTGCCATAGGCGAGCCTTGCGCAGACTTGCCTTGCTTTAAGGCTCCCTCCCCAGGAAGGAGCAGGCTGTGTGAGGCTCGGAAACGCCACTGGCGCCTTCCTGGCTTCAGCTCTACCCCTGCCTTGCCTTTGCACTTAGGTCCCAAGCGTCCTTGAGGAGGGCTTAGGGGCTGGTGGGTTGCACACTGCCAAGGGCTCCAGCAGTGAAAGCTCTGTCAGAGGGAAGCGAAGGGCAACAGCAGGGCTCCTTCAGCGGTTCCTTGGCCGCCCAGACAAAGCTCCGCACGGAGAGCACCAGGTTCCAAGGGCCCCTGGCTGGGTTTTGCATCCCCACACTCCCAGAGGCTGACTCCGTGGGTGCCTAGAAAGTGTGTGAGAGACGTAGGTTCCCTAGCACTCTCCTCCCCAGCAGAGACATGTGCAGGTGGTTGGGGCCTTATCCTGCGTGTCTGGGTTCCCGCCCACAGCCTCAACTCAGGGGAAGCAGCCCCTGAGGCAAGACCTGCTGGAGGAGCCCTGCGCGCCCGCCTGATAGGCGAGAGCACAGCCAGCAGTGTAGCGAGCCTCCTCGGGAGAAGAGGAGGCAGCCGAGCCCAGTCAAGAGGAAAGCCCTGCTTGCACGGAGCTAAGTGGGCCTCCAGTACGGCAGAGCTCTAGCTCTGCTCAGAGCCCCGATCTGGCAGAGTTTCTGGCGCGAGGCTGCTCGGCCGGGGGCTCGCCTTGCCCAGACTTGCCTTGCTTTTAGGCTCCCTCCCCAGGAAGGAGCTGTCTGAGCGAGCCTGGGAGACGCCACTGGTGCCTTCCTTGCCTCAGCTCCAATCCTGCCTTGCCTTTGCACATAGGTGCCAGGCGTCGTTGGGGAGGGCTTAGGGGGTGGTGGGTTGCACACTGCCAAGGGCTTCAGCAGTGAGAGCTCTGTCAGAGGGAAGGGAAGGGCAACTGCAGGGCTCCTCCAGCGGTTTCTAGGCCGCCTAGAATCAGCGCCGCACCGAGAGCACCAGGCTCCCAGGGCCCCTGGCTGGGGTTTTCAGCCCCGCACACACGGAGGCTGATTCCTTGGGTGCCCAGAAAGTGTATGACAGACGTAGGTTCCCTAGCACTCTCCTCCCCAGCAGAGACATGTGCAGGTGTTTGGGGCCTGATCCTGCGTGTCTGGGTTCCTGCCCACAGCCCCAACTCAGGGGAAGCAGCCCCTGAGGCAAGACCTGCTGGAGGAGCCCTGCGCCCCCGCCTGATAGGCGAGTGCACAGCCAGCAGGGAAGCGAGCCTCCTCGGGGGAAGAGGAGGCAGCCCAGCCCCGTCAAGTTGAAAGCCCTGCTTGCACGGAGCTAAGTGCGCCTCCAGTACGGCAGAGCTCTAGCTCTGCTCAGAGCCCCGATCTGGCAGAGTTCCTGGCGCGAGGCTGCTCTGCCGGGGGCTAGCCTTGCCCAGACTTGCCTTGCTTTTAGGCTGCCTCTCCAGGAAGGAGCAGGCAGCAGGAGCCTGGGAGTCGCCACTGGCGCCTTTCTTGCCTCAGCTCCAATCCTGCCTTGCCTTTGCACTTAGGTCCCAGTCCTCCTTAAGGAGAGCTTAGGGGCTGGTGGGGTTGCACACTGCCAAGGGCTCCAGCAGTGAGAATTCTGTCAGAGGGAAAGGGAAGGGCAACTGCAGGGCTCCTCCAGCGGTTGCTTGGCCGCCCAGATTCAGCGCCACGGCAG
>NW_017203191.1:0-6115 GCF_001704415.2 Capra hircus
AGAGTCCCCCAGATGTCTCAGTCCATTCCAGGGAAACCTGTTTCCCTGCACTGCCACGACTTTAAAGCCGAGGATCCGACTCACACCACGGTGGCATCGTGGGACAGCCCTGTGAGAAAGCCTCGAGGGAAAGCCTCGTGGGAAAGGCCTCAAGGGAAAGCCACAGATCTCTTGATCACGCGAAGGGAAGCGTGACACTTGTGCTACAGCTCGGGAGGAAAGCGCACGGGCATGCCCCCCTCGAGACGAGGACTGACTCCCCTGGGAGACCCAGAAGTACCCCAGGATCCATGTCTGCACTGGAGAGGAATGCTCAGGTTCTGGCACGGACTCCATACAAGATCTTACGCCCTGGCATCGACGAGAGAGGAATCCCGAGAGGCCCCCCAATCAACTCGCATGTGGACTGGCCTTTCCTGAGGTCACCAGAGCGGGTCCCTGAGGTCCCCGTCGTAAGTCGAGAGCGCCTGCAACAACTCGAGAAAATTCAGGAAGTATCCCTCCAGGCGAGATGAGGCCCATTTCCAGAGGCGTCTCGAGGCTAATCACACCTAACCTATGGAACTTCCAAAGGGTCCTAAACACCCTTGCTGCAACTCAAGAAGTTCCCCAACATACCTGACTCCACTCGAGAGGAAGCACGAGAGTCCCGCCCACATCCAGAGGAGCCCCGTTTCCGCCTGATAGTTCCAGAGGAGGGATCCTTTCCCTGCGTGGTCGGGAAAGAATTCCCGGCGTTCCCGGCGCATTTCAAGAGGAGGCGCTCACCACAGGAAAGGCGAGAGGAACTCCAGGGTCGTGCCACCATTCTCAGAATCCCCCACATGTCTCAGTCCATTCCAGGGAAACCTGTTTTCCCTGCACTGTCTCGACTTTTAAGCCGAGGATCGACTCAAACCACGGTGGCACGTGGGACAGCCCTGTGGGAAAGCCTCGTGGGAAAGACTCGTGGGAAAGCCTCGAGGGAAAGCCACAGATCCCTTGATCCACACGAAGGGAAGGGCGACACAGCTGCTCCAGCTCGGGAGCAAAGCGCACGAGCATGCCCCCACTCGAGACGAGGACTGACTTCCCTGGGGAGACTCCAGAAGTACCCCCAGATCCATGTCAGGGCTGGAGAGGAATCCTCAGGTTCCGGCATCGACTACACACAAGGTCTTAGGCCCCGGCATCGACGGGACAGGAATCCCGAGAGGCCCCGAGCAATTCGCATGGGGACTGGCATTTCCTGAGGCCACCAGGGCGGTCCCTGAGGTCCCCGTCTTAAGTCCACAGTACCTGCCGCAACTCGAGAAAATCCAGGAGGTTCTCCCCTTCAGGCGAGATGAGGCCCATTTCCCTGAGGCGTCTCGATGCTAATCACACCTAACCTCTGGAACTTCCAAAGGGTCCTTAACACCCTTGCTGCAACACAAGAAGTTCCTGGACATACCCGTTTCCAATCGAGAGGAAGCACGAGAGTCCCACCCACATCCAGAGGAGCTCCGTTTCCGCTTCATAGTTCCAGAGGAGGGATTCATTTCCTGTGTGGTCGAGAAAAAATTCCCGGCGATCCCGTCGCATCTCAAGTGGAGGCGCTCACCACAGAAAGGCGAGAGGAACTCCTGGGTCGTGCCACTATTCCCAGAGTCCCCCAGATGCTCAGTCCATAACAGGGAAACCAGTTTTCCCAGCACTGCCTCGACATTCAAGCCGAGGATCGACTCACACCACGGTGGTACGTGGGACAGCCCAGTGGGAAAACGTCGTGGGAAAGCCTCGTGGGAAAGCCTCGTGGGAAAGCCTCCAAGGAAAGCCACAGATTCCTGGATCCACGCGAAGGAAGAGTGACACTGCTGCTACAGCTCTGGAGGAAATTGCATATGCATGACCCCAATAGATATGAGGACTGACTCACCTGGGAGACTCCAGAAGTACCCCAAGATCCATGTAAGCACTGGAGAGGAATCCTCAGGTTCCGGAACCGACTCCACACAATGTCTTAGTCCCCGGCATCGACGGGAGAGGAATCCCGAGAGGTCCCAGAGCAACTCCCATGGGGACTGGCATTTCCAGAGGCCTCCAGAGCGGGTCCCTGAGGACAACGTCTCAAGTCGAGAGCACCTGCCGCAACTCGAGAAAATCCAGGAGGTTCTCCCCTCCAGGCGAGATGAGGCCCATTTCCGCTGAGGCGTCTCGAGGCTAATCACACCTAAACTCTGGAACTTCCAAAGGGTCCTTCACACCCTTGCTGCAACTCAAGAAGTTCCCGACATACCCGTCTCCGACTCGAGAGGAAGCACGAGAGACCCACCCACATCCAGAGCAGTCCCGCTTCCGCCTCCTAGCTCGAGAGGAGGGATCCTTTCCCTGCGTGGTCGGGACAGAATTCCGGCGTTCCCGTCGCATCTCAAGAGGAGTCGCTTTCCACAGGAAAGGCGAGAGGAACTTCAGAGTCGTACCACCATTCCCAGAGTCCCCCAGATGTCTCCGTCCATTCCAGGGAAACCTGTTTTCCCTGCACTGCCTCGACTTTCAAGGCCGAGGATCGACTCACACCACGGTGGCACGTGGGACAGCCCTGTGGGAAAGCCTCGTGGGAAAGCCACAGATCCCTTGATCCACGCGAAGGGAAGCGTGACACTGCTGCTACAGCTCGGGAGGAAAGCGCACGTGCCTGCCCCCACTCGAGACGAGGACTGACTCCCCTGGGGAGACTCCAGAAGTACTTCAAGATCCATGTCAGCACTGGAGATGGAATCCTCACGTTCCGGCAACCACTCCACAAAAGGTCTTAGGCCCCTTCATCGACGGGAGAGGAATCCCGAGAGGCCCCGGAGCAACTCGCATGGGGACTGGCCTTTCCTGAGGCCACCAGAGCGGGTCCCTGAGGTCCCCATCGTAATTCGAGAGCACCTGCCGCAACTCGAGAAAATCCAGGAGGTTCTCCCCTCCAGGTGTGATGAGGCCCATTTCTGCTGAGGCGTCTCGAGGCTAATCACACCTAACCTCTGGAACTCCAAAGGTTCTTTCACACCCTTGCTGCAACTCAAGAAGTTCCCCGACATACCGGTCTCCACTCAAGAGGAAGCACGAGAGTACTGTAAACATCCAGAGGGGCCCCGTTTCCGCCTCATAGCTTGAGAGGAGGGATCCTTTCCCTGAGTGTTCGGGAAAGAATTCCCGGCGTTCTCCTCGCATCTCAAGAGGAGGTGGGCTCCACAGGAAAGGCGAGAGGAACTCCAGGGTCGTGCCACCATTCCCAGAGTCCCCCAGATGTCTAGGTCCATTCCAGGGAAACCTGTTTTTCCTGCACTGCCTCGAATTTCAAGCCGAGGATCGACCCACAGCACGATGACACGTGGGACAGCCCTGTGGTTAAGACTTGTGGGAAAGCCTCGTGGGAAAGCCTCGATGGAAAGCCACGGATCCCTTGATCCACGCGAAGGGAAGCAGGACACCGCTGCTACAGCTCGGGTGAAAGCGCACGTGGATGCCCCCACTCGAGTAGAGGGACTGACTCCCCTGGGGAGACTCTAGAAGTACCCCAAGATCCATGTCAGCACTGGAGAGGAATCCTCAGGTTCCGGAACTGACTCCACACAAGGTCTTAGGCCCCAGCATCGATGGGAGAGGAATCCCGAGAGGCCCCGAGCAACTCGCATGGGGACTGGCCTTTCCTGAGGCCACCAGAGCGGGTCCCTGAGGTCCCCGTCGTAAGTCGAGAGCACCTGCCGCAACTCGAGAAAATCCAGGAGGTTCTCCCCTCCAGGCGAGATGAGGCCCATTTCCGCTGAGGCGTCTCGAGGCTAGTCACACCTAACCTCTGGAACTTACAACGGGTCCTTCACACCCTTGCCGCAACCCAAGAAGTTCCCCGACATACCTGTCTCCACTCGAGACGAAGCATGAGAGTCCCGCCCACATCCAGAGGAGCCCCGTTTCCGCCTCCTAGCTCGAGAGGAGGGATCATTTCCCTGCGTGGTCGGGAAAGAATTCCCGGGTGTTCCCGTCGCATCTCAAGAGGAGGCGCTCACCACAGGAAAGGCGAGAGGAACTCCAGGGTCATGCCACCATTCCCAGAGTCCCCCAGATGTCTCTGTCGATTCCAGGAAAACCTATTTTCCCTGCACTGCGTCGACTTTCAAGTCGAGGATCGACTCACACCACGGTGGCACGTGGGACTGCCCTGTGGGAAAGCCTCGTGGGAAAGCCTCCTGGAAAAGCCTCGTGGGAAAGCCTCGAGGGAAATCCACAGATCCCTTGATCCACTTGAAGGGAAGCGCGACACCGCTGCTACAGCTCGGGAGGAAAGCGCACGTGCATGCCCCCACTCGAGATGAGGACTGACTCCCCTGGGGAGACTCCAGAAGTACCCCCAAGATCCATGTCAGCACTAGAGAGGAATCCTCAGGTTCCGGAACTGACTCCACACAAGGTCTTAGGCCCCAGTATCGATGGGAGTGGAATCCCGAGAGGCCCCCGAGCAACTCGCATGGGGAATGGCCTTTCCTGAGGCCACCAGAGCGGATTCCTGAGGTCCCCGTCGTAAGTCGAGAGCACCTGCCGCAACTCCGAGAAAATCCAGGAGGTTCTCCCCTCCAGGCGAGATGAGGCCCATTTCCGCTGAGGCGTCTCCGAGGCTAGTCACACCTAACCTCTGGAACTTCCAACGGGTCCTTCACACCCTTGCTGCAACTCAAGAAGTTCCCCGACATACCTGTCTCCACTCGAGACGAAGCACGAGAGTCCCGCCCACATCCAGAGGAGCCCCATTTCCGCCTCCTAGCTATAGAGGAGAGGTATCCTTTCCCTGCGTGGTCGGAAAGAATTCCGGCCCTCCCGTCGTATTCCAAGAGGAGGCGCTCTCCACAGGAAAGGCGAGAGGAACTCCAGGGTCGTTCCACATTCCGAGAGTCCCCAGGATGTCTCAGTCTATTCCAGGGAAACCTGCTTTCCCTGCACTGCCTCGACTTTCAAGCGAAGATCGACTCACACCACGGTGGCACGTGGGACAGCCCTGTGGGAAAGCCTCGTTGGAAAGCCTCGAGGGAAAGCCACAGATCCCTTGATCCCCGCGAAGGGAAGCGTGACACTGCTGCTACAGCTCGAGGGGAAAGCGCATGTGCATGCCCCCACTCGAGTCGAGGACTGACTCCACTGGGGAGACTACAGAAGAACCCCAAGATCCATGTCAGCACTGGAGAGGAATGCTAAGGTTCCGGCACCGACTCCACACAAGATCTTATGCCCGGCATAGACGGGAGAGGAATCCCGAGAGGCCCCAGAGCAATTCCCATGGGGACTGGCCTTTCCTGAGGGCACCAGGGTGGGTCCCTGAGGTCCCCATCGTAAGTCCAGAGCACCTGCCGCAACTCGAGAAAATCCAGGAGGTTCCCAATCCAGGCGAGATGAGGCCCATTTCCGCTGAGGCAACAAGGGGGTAATCACACTTAAACTCTGGAACTTCCAAAGGGTCCTTCACACCCTTGCTGCAACTCAAGAAGTTCCCTGACATACCCGTCTCTACTCAAGAGGATCCCAAGGGTCCCGCCCATATCCAGAGTGGCCCCGTTTCCGCCTGCTAGCTCGAGAGGAGGGATCCTTTCCCTGCGTGGTCGGGAAAGAATTCCCGGCGTTCCCGTCGCATCTCAAGAGGAGGCACTCTCTACAGGAATGGCGAGAGAAACTCCAGGGTCGTGCCACCATTCCCAGAGTCTCCCCAGATGTCTCAGTCCATTCCAGGGAAACCTGTTTTCCCTGCACTGTCTCGACTTTCTAGCCGAGAATGGACTCACACCACGGTGGCACGTGGGACATCCCTGTGGGAAAACCTCGTGGAAAGCTCGTGGGAAAGCCTCGAGGGAAAGCCACAGATCCCTTGATCCAGGCGAACGGAGCCTGACACTGCTGCTACAGCTCGGGAGGAAAGCTCACGTGCATGCCCCCACTCGAGACGAGGACTGACTCCCCTGGGGAGACTCCAGAAGTACCCCAAGAAGCATGTCAGCACTGAAGAGGAATCCTCAGATTCCGGCACCCGAAGCCCACACAGGTCTTAGGCCCCGGCATCGACGGGAGAGGAAACCCGAGAGGCACCCCGAGCAACTCGCATGGGGACTGGCTTTTCTGAGGC
>NW_017203192.1:0-6115 GCF_001704415.2 Capra hircus
CCACAAGAGCGGGTCCCTGAGTCCCCAGTCGTAAGTCGAGAGCACCTGCCGCAATTCGAGAAAATCCAGGAGGTTCTCCCCTCCAGGCGAGATGAGGCCCATTTCCGCTGAGGCGTCTCCAGGAAAATCACACCTAACTCTGGAACTTCCAAAGGGTCCTTCACACCCTTGCTGCAACTCAAGAAGTTCCCCGACATACCCGTCTCCCACACGAGAGGAAGCAGGAAAGTCCCGCCCACATCAGAAGCCACGTTTCCGCCTCCTAGCTCGAGAGGTTTGGATCCTTTCCTGCGTGGTCGGAAAGAATTCCGCGTTCCGTCACATCTGAAGAGGAGGCGCTCTCCAGAGGAAAAGCGAGAGAACTCCAGGTACCTGCCACCATTCCCAGAGTCCCCCAGATGTCTCAGTCCATTCCAGGGAACCTGTTTCCCTGCACTGCCTCGACTTTCAAGCCGAGGATCGACTCACACCACAGTGGCACGTGGGGCAGCCCTGTGGGAAAGCCTCCTGGGAAGCCTCGAGGGAAAGCCACAGATCCCTTGATTCACCGAGAAGGTAAGCGTGACAATGTTGCTAAAGCTCGGGAGGAAAGTGCACGTGCATGCCCCCACTCGAGTAGAGGACTGACTGTCCTGGGGAGACTCCAGAAGTACCCCAAGATCCATGTCAGCACTGGAGAGGAATCATCAGGTTTCGCACCGACTCCACAGAAGGTCTTAGGCCCCGCATCTACGAGAGAGGAATCCCGAGAGGCCCCGGAGCAACTCGCATGGGGACTGGCCTTTCCTGAGGCCACCAGAGCGGGTCCCTGAGGTCCCCTCGTAAGTCGAAAAACCTGCCGCACCTCGAGAAAAATCCAGGAGGTTCTCCCCTCCAGGCGAGATGAGGCCATTTCCGCTGAGGCGTCTCGAGGCTAATCACACCTAACCTCTGGAACTTCCAAAGGGTCCTTCACACCCTTGCTGCAACTCAAGAAGTTCCCCGACATACCCGTCTCCACTCGAGAGGAAGCACGAGAGTCCCGCCACATCCAGAGGAGCCCCGTTTCCGCCTCCTAGTCGAGAGGAGGGATCCTTTCCCTTGCGTGTCGAAAAGAATTCCCGGCGTTCCCGTCGCATCTCAAGGAGGCGCTCCACAGGAAAGGCGAGAGGAACTCCAGGGTCGTGCCACCATTCCCAGAGTCCCAGATGTCTCAGTCCATTCCAGGGAAACCTGTTTTCCCACTGCTCGACTTTCAAGCCGAGGATCGACTCACACCACGGTGCACGTGGACAGCCCTGTGGGAAAGCCTCGTGGGAAAGCCTTGAAAGGTGGGAAAGCCTCGAGGGAAAGCCACGATCCCTTGATCCACGCGAAGGAAGCATGACACTGCTGCTACAGCGGGAGGAAAGCGCACGTGCATGCCCCCACTCGAGACGAGGACTGACTCCCCTGGGGAGACTCCAGAAGTACCCCAAGATCCATGTCAGCACTGGAGAGGAATCCTCAGGTTCCGGCACCGACTCCACACAAGGTCTTAGGCCCCGCATCGACGGGAGAGGAATCCCGAGAGGCCCGAGCAACTCGCATGGGAGTGGCCTTTTGAGGCCCCCAGAGCGGGACCTGAGGTCCCCGTCATAAGTCGAGAGCACTTCCGCATCTCGAGAAAATCCAGGAGGTTCTCCCCTCCAGGCGAGATGAGGCCCATTTCCGCTGAGGCGTCTCGAGGCTAATCACACCTAACTCTGGAACTTCCAAAGGGCTTCACACCCTGGCTGCAACTCAAGAAGTTCCCCGACATACCCGTCTCCACTCGAGAGGAAGCACGAGAGTCCCGCCACATCCAGAGGAGCCCCGTTTCTGCCTCTAGCTCGAGAGGAGGGATCCTTTCCTGCGTGGTCGGGAAAAAATCCCGGCGTTCCCGTCGCATCTCAAAGGAGGCGCTCTCCACAGGAAAGGCGAGAGGAACTCCAGGGTCGTGCCACCATTCCCAGAGTCCCCCAGATGTCTCAGTCCATTCCAGGGAACCTGTTTTCCCTGCACTGATCGACTTTCAAGCCGAGGATCGACTCACAACACGGTGGCACGTGGGACAGTGGGAAAGCCTCATGGAAAAGCCTCGTGGAAAGCTTCCAGGGAAAGCCACAGATCCCTTGATCCACGCGAAGGAATGACACTGCTGCTACAGCTCGGGAGGAAAGCGCACGTGCATGCCCCTCGAGACGAGGACTGACTCCCCTGGGAGACTCCAGAAGTACCCCAAGATCCATGTCAGCACTGGAGAGGAATCCTCAGGGTTCCGGCACCGACTCCACACAAGGTCTTAGGCCCCGGCATCGACGGGAGAGGAATCCCGAGAGGCCCCGAGCAACTCGCATGGGACTGGCCTTTCCTGAGGCCACCAGAGCGGGTCCCTGAGGTCCCCGTCGTAAGTCGAGAGCACCTTCCGCAACTCGAGAAAATCCAGGAGGTTTTCCCCTCCAGGCGAGATGAGGCCCATTTCCGCTGAGGCGTCTCGAGGCTAATCACACCTAACCTCTGGAACTTCCAAAGGGTCCTTCACACCCTTGCTGCAACTCAAGAAGTTCCCCGACATACCCGTCTCCACTCGAGAGGAAGCACGAGAGTCCCGCCCACATCCAGAGGAGCCCCGTTTCCGCCTCCTAGCTCGAGAGGAAAGATCCTTTCCCTGCGTGGTCGGGAAAGAATTCCCGGTTCCCGTCGCATCTCAAGAGGAGGCGCTCTCCACAGGAAAGGCGAGAGGAACTCCAGGGTCGTGCCACCATTCCCTGAGTCCCCCAGATGTCTCAGTCCATTCCAGGGAAATCTGTTTTCCCTTCACTGCCTCGACTTTAAAGCCGAGGATCGACTCACACCACAGTGGCACGTGGGAAAGCCCTGTGGGAAGCCTCGTGGGAAAGCGTCATGGGAAAGTCTAGAGGGAAAGCCACAGATCCCTTGATCCACGAAAAGGGAAGCGTGAAACTGCTGCTACAGCTCGGGAGGAAATCACACGTGCATGCCCTCTCTCGTGACGAGGACTGACTCCCCTGGGGAGACTCCAGAAGTACCACAAGATCCATGTCGGCACTGGAGAGGAATCCTCAGGTTCCGTCACTGAGTCCACACAAGGTCTTAGGCCCCAGCATCGACGGGAGAGGAATCCCGAGAGGCCCGGAGAAACTCGCATGGGGACTGGCCTTTCCTGAGGCCACCAGAGCGGGTCCCTGAGGCCCTCGTCGTAAGTCGAGAGCACCTGCCGCAAGTCGAGAAAATCCAGGAGGTTCTCCCCTCCAGGCGAGATGAGGCCCATTTCGGCTGAGGCAACTAGGGGGTAATCACACTTAAACTCTCGAACTTCGAAAGGGTCCTTCACACCCTTGCTGCAACTCAAGAAGTTCCCCGACATATCCGTCTCCACTCAAGAGGAACCCGAGCGTCCCGCCCGTATCCAGAGTGGCCCCGTTTCCGCCTGCTAGCTCGAGAGGAGGGATCCTTTCCCTGCGTGGTCCTGAAAGAATTCCTAGCGTTCCCGTCTCATCTCAAGAGGAGGCGCTCTCCACAGTAAAGGCGAGAGGAACTCCAGTATCAGGCCCCATTCCCAGAGTCCCCCAGATGTCTCAGTCCATTCCAGGGAAACCTGTTTTCCCTGCACTGCCTCCACTTTCAAGCTGAGGATCGACTCACACCACAAAAAGCCCTGTGGGAAAGCCTCGTGGGAAAGCCTCATGGGAAAGCCTCGAGGGAAAGCCCCTGATCCCTTGATCCAAGCGAAGGGAACCGTGACACTGCTGCTACAGGTCGGGAGGAAAGCGCACGTGCATGCCCCACTCGAGACGAGGACATACGCCTCTGGGGAGACTTCAGAAGACCCGAAGATCCATGTCGGCACTGCAGAGGAATCCTCACGTTCCGGCACTGACTCCACACAAGGTCTTAGGCCCCGGCATCGAGGGGAGAGGAATCCCGAGAGGCCCCCGAGCAACTCACATGGGGACGGGCCTTTCCTGAGGCCACAAGAGCGGGTCCCTGAGGTCCCAGTCGTAAGTCGAGAGCACCTGCCGCAATTCGAGAAAATCCAGGAGGTTCTCCCCTCCAGGCGAGATGAGGCCCATTTCCGCTGAGGCGTCTCCAGGAAAATCACACCTAACCTCTGGAACTTCCAAAGGGTCCTTCACACCCTTGCTGCAACTCAAGAAGTTCCCCGACATACCCGTCTCCACACGAGAGGAAGCAGGAAAGTCCCGCCCACATCAAGAGAAGCCACGTTTCCGCCTCCTAGCTCGAGAGGTTTGATCCTTTCCCTGCGTGGTCAGGAAAGAATTCGCGGCGTTCCCGTCACATCTGAAGAGGAGGCGCTCTCCAGAGGAAAAGCGAGAGGAACTCCAGGTACCTGCCACCATTCCCAGAGTCCCCCAGATGTCTCAGTCCATTCCAGGGAACCTGTATTCCCTGCACTGCCTCGACTTTCAAGCCGAGGATCGACTCACACCACAGTGGCACGTGGGGCAGCCCTGTGGGAAAGCCTCCTGGGAAGCCTCGAGGGAAAGCCACAGATCCCTTGATTCACGCGAAGGTAAGCGTGACAATGTTGCTAAAGCTCGGGAGGAAAGTGCACGTGCATGCCCCCACTCGAGTAGAGGACTGACTGTCCTGGGGAGACTCCAGAAGTACCCCAAGATCCATGTCAGCACTGGAGAGGAATCATCAGGTTTCGGCACCGACTCCACAGAAGGTCTTAGGCCCCGGCATCTACGAGAGAGGAATCCGAGAGGCCCCGGAGCAACTCGCATGGGGACTGGCCTTTCCTGAGGCCACCAGAGCGGGTCCCTGAGGTCCCCTCGTAAGTCGAGAAACCTGCCGCACCTCGAGAAAATTCAGGAGGTTCTCCCCTCCAGGCGAGATGAGGCCCATTTCCGCTGAGGCGTCTCGAGGCTAATCACACCTAACCTCTGGAACTTCCAAAGGGTCCTTCACACCCTTGCTGCACCTCAAGAAGTTCCCCAACATACCCGTCTCCACTCGAGAGGAAGCACGAGAGTCCCGCCCACAACCAGAGGATCCCCGTTTCCCCCTCCTAGTTCGAGAGGTGGGATCCTTCCCTGTGTGGTCGGAAAAGAATTCCCGGCGTTCCCGTCGGATCTCAGAGGAGGCGCTATCCACAAGAAAGGCGAGAGGAACTCCAGGGTCGTGCCACCATTCCCAGAGTCCCCGAGATGTCTCAGTCCATTCCAGGGAAACCTGTTTTCCCTGCTTGCTTCGACTTTCAAGTCGAGGATCGACTCACACCACGGTGGCACGTGGGACAGCCCTGTGGGAAAGCCTCGTGGGAAAGCCTTGAGGGAAAGACACAGATCCCTTGATCCACGCGAAGGGAAGCGCGACACTGCTGCTACAGCTCGGGAGGAAAGCGCACGTGCATGCCCCTCGAGACGAGGACTGACTCCACTGGGGAGACTCCAGAAGTACCCCAAGATCCATGTCAGCACTGGAGAGGAATCCTCTGGTTCCGGCACCGACTCCACACAAGGTCTTAGGCCCCAGCATCGACGGGAGAGGAATCCCGAGAGGCCCCCGAGCAACTCGCATGCGGACAGGCCTTTCCTGAGGCCACCAGAGCGGGTCCCTGAGGTCCCCGTCATAAGTCGAGAGCACCTTCCGCAACTCGAGAAAATCCAGGAGGTTTTCCCCTCCAGGCGAGATGAGGCCCATTTCCGCTGAGGCGTCTCGAGGCTAATCACACCTAACCCTCTGAACTTCCAAAGGGTCATTCACACCCTTGCTGCAACTCAAGAAGTTCCCCCGACATACCCGTCTCCACTTGAGAGGAAGCACGAGAGTCCCGCTCACATCCAGAGGAGCCCCGTTTCCGCCTCCTAGCTCGAGAGGAGGGATCCTTTCCTTGCGTGGTCGAGAAAGATTTCCCGGCGTTCCCGACGCATCTCAAGAGGTCGCGCTCTCCAGAGGAAAGGCGAGAGGAACTCCATGGTCGTGCCACCAATCCCAGAGTCGCCCAGATGTCTCAGTCCATTCCAGGGAGACCTGTTTTCCCTACACTGCGCGAGTTTCAAGCCTAGGATCGACTAACACCACGGTGGCACGTGGGACAGCCCTGTGGGAAAGCCTCGTGGAAAGC
>NW_017203193.1:0-6115 GCF_001704415.2 Capra hircus
TTCAACTATACTCCTCGGCCTTAGTTTGTTGGGACTCTGACCCCCATGTCTCTCTCTCTCTCTTCTTCTCTCCTCCTCTTCTGCTCTTTACTTTAACTTCAGGCTGAATCTCCATCTGGGGCGCGGAGGCTCGCCAGGATCTACTTACTTGCCCCGGCTGCTAAGACCGCCACGAAAGGAGCTTAAGGCGAGGCACCCTTAGATATTCAAGCGGGCGCCGGTGGCAAACGTAGATGGTGCAAATTCCTTGTCTGGAATTTTAATGCCTTCCGTGAAAACCAAGCTATTCAGCCCTCTTCCTCCACTTAATCTTCTTATTACACTATAGTTTCTTAACCTAATCTTACATTAATAAACAAACAAGTCTTTCCACGCCAACGCCGTCACCCCTTCGAATTCCCTGGATCCACCGGGGCTGGACCCTGGCAAGCGCCTCCACTTGAGATGCGACGGGAACGCGGGGAATTCTTTCCCCACCACGCAGGAAAAGGATCCCCTCTCGAGCTAGGAGGCGGAAACGGGGCTCCTCTGGATGTGGGCGGACTCTCGTGCTTCCTCTCGAGTGGAGACGGGTATGTCAGAGAACTTCTTGAGTTGCAGCAAGGGTGTGAAGGACCCTTTGGAAGTTCCAGATGTTAGATGTGATTAGCCTCGAGACGCCTCAGCGGAAATGGGCCTCATTTCGCCTGGAGGGGAGAACCTCCTGGATTTTCTCGAGTTGCGGGCAGGTGCTCTCGACTTACGACGGGGACCTCAGGGACCCGCTCTGGTGGCCTCAGGAAAGTCCAGTCCCCATGCGAGTTGCTCGGGGGCCTCTCGGGATTCCTCTCCCATCGATGCCGGGGCCCTAGATCTTGTGTGGAATCGGTGCCGTAACCTGAGCATTCCTCTCCAGTGCTGACATGGATCTTGGGGTACTTCTGGAGTCTGCCAAGGGAGTCAGTCCTCGTCTCGAGAGGGGGCATGCACGTGCGCTTTCCTCCCGAGCTGTAGCAGCAGTGTCGCGCTTCCCTTCCCGTGGATAAAGGGATCTGTGGCTTTCCCTCGAGGCTTTCCCACAGGGCTGTCCCACGTGCCACCGTGGTGTGAGTCGATCCTCGGCTTGAAAGTCGAAACAGTGCAGGGAAAACAGGTTTCCCTGGAATGGACTGAGACATCTGGAGGACTCTGGGAATGGTGGCACGACCCTGGAGTTCCTCTCACCTTTCCTGTGGAGAGTGCCTCCTCTTAAGATGCGACAGGAACGCCGGGAATTCTTTCCCGAAAACGCAGGGAAAGGAACCCGTCTCTCGAGCAAGGAGGCGGAAACGGGGCTCCTCTGGATGTGGGCGGGACTCTCGTGCTTCCTCTCGAGTGGAGACGGGTATGTCGGGGAACTTTTAGAGTTGCAGCAAGGGTGTGAAGGACCCGTTGGAAGTTCCAGAAGTTAGGTGTGATTAGACCTCCGAGACGCCTCAGCGGAAATGGGCCTCATCTCGCCTGGAGGGGAGAACCTCCTGGATTTTCTCGAGTTGCGGCAGGTGCTCTCGACTTACGACGGGGACCTCAGGGACCTGCTCTGGTGGCCTCAGGAAAGGCCAATCCCCATGCGAGTTGCTCAGGGGCCTCTCGGGATCCTCTCCCGTCGATGCTGGGGCTTAAGACCATGTGTGGAGTCGGTGTCGAAACCTGTGGATTCCTCTCCAGTGCTGACATGGATCTTGGGGTACTTCTGGAGTCTCCCCAGGGGACTCAGTCCTCGTCTCGAGTGGGGGCATCCAAGTGCGCTTTCCTCCCGAGCTGTAGCAGCAGTGTCAAGCTTCCCTTCGAGTCGAACAAGGGATCTGCGGCTTTCCCTCGAGGCTTTCCCCGAGTCTTTCCCACGAGGCTTTCCCACAGGGCTGTCCCACGTGCCACCGTGGTGTGAGTCGATCCTCGGCTTGAAAGTCAGAGGCAGTGCAGGGAAAACAGTTTCCCTGGAATGGACTGAGACATCTGGGGCACTCTGGGAATGGTGGCACGACCCTGGAGTTCCTCTCGCCTTTCCTGTGGAGAGCGCCTCCTCTTGAGAAGCGACGGGAACGCTGGGAATTCTTTCCCGACCACGCAGGGAAAGGATCCCTCCTCTCGAGCTAGGAGGCGGAAACGGGGCTCCTCTGGATGTGGGCGGGACTCTCGTGCTTCCTCTCGAGTGTAAACGGGTATGTCGGGGAACTTCTTGAGTTGCAGCAAGGGTGTGAAGGACCCTTTGGAAGATCCAGACGTTAGATGTGATTAGCCTTGAGACGCCTCAGCGGAAATGGGCCTCATCTCGCCTGGAGGGGAGAACCTCCTGGATTTTCTCTAGTTGCGGCAGGTGCTTTCGACTTACGATGGGGACCTCAGAGACCCGCTCTGGTTGCCTCAGGAGAGGCCAGTCCCCATGCGAGTTGCTCTTGGGCCTCTCGGGATTCCTCTCCCCTCGATGCCGGGGCCTAAGACCTTGAGTGGAGTCGGTGCCGAAACCTGTGGATTCCTCTCCAGTGCTGACATGGAACTTGGGGTACTTCTGGAGCCTCCCCAGGGGAGTCAGTCCTCGTCTCGAGTGGGGGCATGCAGGTGCTCTTTCCTCCCGAGCTGTAGCAGCAGTGTCACGCTTCCCTTCGCGTGGATCAAGGCATCAGGGGCTTTCCCTTGAGGCTTTCCCACAGGACTGTCCAAACGTGCCACCGTGGTGTGAGTCGATCCTCGGCTTCAAAGTCGAGGCAGTGCAGGGAAAACAGGTTTCCCTGGAATGGACTGAGACATCTGGGGGACTCTGCGAATGTGGCACGACCCTGGAGTTCCTCTCGCCTTTCCTGTGGAGAGCGCCTCCTCTTGACTTGCGACGGGAATGCCGGGAATTCTATCCCGAACACGCCGGGAAAGGATCCCTCCTCTCGAGCTAGGAGGCGGAAACGGGGCTCCTCTGGATGTGGGCGGGACTCTCGTGCTTCCTCTCGAGTGCAGACGGGTATGTCAGGGAACTTCTTGAGTTGCAGCAAGGGTATGAAGGACCCTTTGGAAGTTCCAGAGGTTAGATATGATTAGCCTCAAGACGCCTCAGCGGAAATGGGCCTCATCTCGCCTGGAGGGGAGAACCTCCTGGATTTTTTCGAGTTGCGGCAGGTGCTCTCGACTTACGACGGGAACCTCAGGGACAGGCTCTGGTGGCCTCGGAAAAGGCCAGTCGCCATGAGAGTTGCTCGGGAGCCTCTCGGGATTCCTCTCCCGTCGATGCCGGGGCCTAAGACCTCGTGTGGAGTCGGTGCCGGAACCTGAGGATTCCTCTCCACTGCTGACATGGATCTTGGGGTACTTCTGGAGTCTCCCCAGGGGAGTCAGTCCTCGTCTCGAGTGGGGGCATGCAAGTGCGCTTTCCTCAAGAGCTGTAGCAGCAGTGTCACGCTTCCCTTCGCGTGCATCAAGGGATATGTGGCTTTCCCTCGAGGCTATCCCAGGAGGCTTTCACATGAGGCTTTCCCACAGGGCTGTCCCACGTGCCACCGTTGTGTGAGTCGATCCTCGGCTTGAAAATCGACGCAGTGCAGGGAAAACAGGTTTCCCTGTAATGGACTGAGATATCTGGGGGATTCTGGGAATGGTGGCACGACCCTGGAGTTCCTCTCGCCTTTCCTGTGGAGAGCGCCTCCTCTTGAGATTCGACGGGAACACTGGGAATTCTTTCCCGACCACGCAGGGAAAGGATCCCTCCTCTCGAGCTAGGAGGCAGAAACGGGGCTCCTCTGGATGTGCCCGGGACTCTCGTGCTTCCTCTCGAGTGGAGACGGGTATGTCGGGGAACTTCTTGAGTTGCAGCAAGGGTGTGAAGGACCCCTTGGAAGTTCCAGATGTTAGATGTGTTTAGCCTCAAGACGCCTCAGCGGAAATGGGCCTCATCTCGCCTGGAGGGGAGAACCTCCTGGATTTTTTCGAGTTGCGGCAGCTGCTCTCGACTTACGACGGGGACCTCAGGGACCCGCTCTGGTGGCCTCAGGAAAGGCCAGTCCCCATGCGAGTTGCTCGGGGGCCTCTCGGGATTCCTCTCCCCTCAATGCCGGGGCGTAAGACCTTGTGAGGAGTCAGGTTCCGGAACCTGAGGATTCCTCTCCAGTGCCCACATGGATCTTGGGGTACTTCTGGAATCTCCCCAGGGGAGTCAGTCCTCGTCTCGATTGGGGGCATGCACGAGCGCTTTCCTCCCGAGCAGTAGCAGCAGTGTCACGCTTCCCTTCGCGTGGATCAAGGGATCTGTGGCTTTCCCACGAGGCTTTCCCACAGGGCTGTCCAACGTGCCACCGTGGTGTGAGTGGATCCTCGGCTTGAAAGTCGAGGCAGTAGCAGGGAAAACAGGTTTCCCTGGAATGGACTGAGATATCTGGGGGACTCTGGGAATGGTGGCACGACCCTGGAGTTCCTCTCGCCTTTCCTGTGGAGAGCGCCTCCTATTGAGATGCGACGGGAACGCGGGGAATTCTTTCCCAACCACGCAAGGAAAGGATCCCTCCTCTGGAGCTAGGAGGCGGAAACGGGTCTCCTCTGGATGTGGGCAGGACTCTCGTGCTTCCTCGAGTGGAGACGGGAATGTCGGGGAACTTCATGAGTTGCAGCAAGGGTGTGAAGGACCCTTTGGAAGTTCCAGATGTTAGATGTGATTAGCCTCCAGAGGCCTCAGCGGAAATGGGCCTCATCTTGCCTCTAGGGTAGAACCTCCTGCATTTTCTCGAGTTGCGGCAGGTGCTCTCGACTTACGACAGGGACCTCAGGGACCCGCTCTGGTGGCCTCAAGAAAGGCCAGTCCCCATGCGAGTTGCTCGGGGGCCTCTCGGGATTCCTCTCCCGTCGATGCCGGGGCCTAAGACCTTGCTTGGAGTCGGTGCCGGAACGTGAGGATTCCTCTCCAGTGCTGACATGGATCTTGGGCTACTTCTGGAGTCTCCCCAGGGGAGTCAGTCCTCGTCTCGAGTGGGGGCATGCACGTGCGCATTACTCCGAGCTGTAGCAGCAGTGTCACGCTTCCCTTCGCGTGGGTCAAGGGATCTGCGGCTTTCCCTCGAGGCTTTCCCATGAGGCTTTCCCACAGGGCTGTCCCACGTGCCACCGTGATGTGAGTCGATCCTCGGCTTGAAAGTCGAGGCAGTGCAGGGAAAACAGGTTTCCCTGGAATGGACTGAGACATCTGGGGGACTCTGGGAATGGTAGCATGACCCTGGAGTTACTCTCGCCTTTCCTGTGGAGAGCGCCTCCTCTTGAGATGCGACGGGAACGCCGGGAATTCTTTCCCGACCACGCAGCGAAAGGATCCCACCTCTGGAGCTAGGAGGCGGAAACGGGGCTCCTCTGGATGTGGGCGGGACTCTCGTGCTTCCTCTCGAGTGGAGACGGTATGTTGGGGAACTTCTTGAGTTGCAGCAAGGGTGTGAAGGACCCTTTGGAAGTTCCAGAGGTTAGGTGTGATTAGCCTCGAGACGCCTCAGCGGAAATGGGCCTCATCTCACCTGGAGGGGAGAACCTCCTGAATTTTCTCAAGTTGCGGCAGGTGCTCTCGACTTACGAAGGGGACCTGATGACCCGCGCTGGTGGCCTCATGAAAGGCCAGTCCCCATGGGAGTTGCTCGGGGGCCTCTCGGGATTCCTCTTCCCTCGATGCCGGGCCTAAGATCTTGTGTGGAGTCGGTGCTGGAACCTGAGGATTCCTCTCCAGTGCTGACATGGATCTTGGGGTACTTCTGGAGTCTCCCAGGGGAGTCAGTCCTCGTCTCGAGTGGGGCATGCACGTGCGCTCCCGAGCTGTAGCAGGAGTGTCACGCTTCCCTTCTTGTGGATCAAGGGTTCAGGGGTTTACCTCGAGGCTTTCCCATGAGGCTTTCCCACGAGGCTTTCCCACAGGGCTGTCTCACGTGCCACCGTTGTATGAGTCGATCCTCGGCTTGAAAGTCGAGGCAGTGCAGGGAAAACTGGTTTCCCTGGCTTGGACTGAGCATCTGGGGGGACTCTGGGAATGGTGGCACGACCCTGGAGTTCCTCTTCGCCTTTCCTGTGGAGAGCGCCTCCTCTTGAGATGCGACGGGAACGCCAGGAATACTTACCCGACAACCTAGGAAAGGATCCTCCTCTG
>NW_017203194.1:0-18884 GCF_001704415.2 Capra hircus
ACGGGGCTCCTCTGGATGTGGGCGGGACTATCGTGCTACCTCTCGAGTGGAGAAGGGTATGTCGGGGAACTTCTTGAGTTGCAGCCAGGGTGTGAAGGACCCTTTGGAAGTTCCAGATGTTAGATGTGATTAGCCTCGAGACTCCTCTGCGGAAATGGGCCTCATCTCGCCTGGAGTGGAGAACCTCCTGGATTTTCTCGAGTTGCATCCGGTGCTCTCAACATACGACGGGGACGTCAGGGACCCCTCTGGTGGCCTCAGGAAAGGCCAGTCCCCATGCGAGTTGCTCGGGGGCCTTTCTGGAATTCCTCTCCCGTCGATGCCGGGGCCTAAGATCTGGTGTGGTGCCGGTGCCGGAACCTGAGCATTCCTCTCCAGTGCTGACATGGATCTTGGGGTACTTCTGGAGTCTCCCCAGGGGAGTCAGTCCACGTCTCAAGTGGGGCCATGAAAGTGGTCTTTCCTGCAGAGCTGTAGCAGCAGTGTCACGCCTTCCCTTCGCGTGGATCAAGGGATCAGGGTCTTTCCCTCGAGGCTTTCCCACGAGGCTTTCCACGAGGCTTTCCCACGAGGCTTTCCCACAGGGCTGTCCCACGTGCCACCGTGGTGTGAGTCGATCCTCGGCTTGAAATTCGACCTAGTGCAGGGAAAACAGGTTACCCTGGAATGGACTGACACATCTGGGGGACTCTGGGAATGTGGCACGACCCTGGAGTTCCTCTCGCCTTTCCTGTGGAGAGCGCCTCCTCTTGAGATGCGAAGGGAACGCCGGGAATTCTTTCCCGACCAAGCACTGAAAGGATACCTCCTCTCGAGCTAGGAGGCGGAAACGGGGCTCCTCTGGATGTGGGCGGGACTCTCGTGCTTCTTCTCGAGTGGAGACGGGTATGTCGGGGAACTTCTTGAGTTGCAGCAAGGGTGTGAAGGACCCTTTGGAAGTTCCAGATGTTAGATGTGATTAGCCTCGAGACGTCTCTGCGGAAATGGGCCTCATCTCGCCTGGAGGGGAGAACCTCCTGGATTTTCTCGAGTTGCGGCAGGTGCTCTCAACTTACGACGGGGACCTCAGGGACCCGCTCTGGTGGCCTCAGGAAAGGCCAGTCCCCATGCGAGTTGCTCGGGGCCTCTCGGGATTTCCTCTCCCTTCGATGCCAGGGACCTAAGATCTTGTGTGGAGTCGGTGCTGGAACCTGAGCATGCCTCTCCAGTGCTGACATGGATCTTGGGGTACTTCTGGAGTCTCCCCAGGGGAGTCAGTCCTCGTACTCAAATGGGGCATGCACGTGCGCTTTCCTCCCGAGCTGTAGCAGCAGTGTCATGCTTCCCTTCGCGTGGATCAAGGGATCAGGGGCTTTCCCCGAGGCTTTCCAGGAGGCTTTCCCACGAGGCTTTCCCACAGGGCTGTCCCACGTGGACCGTGGTGTGAGTCGATCCTGGGCTTGAAGGTCGAGGCAGTGCAGGGAAAACAGTTTTCCCTGGAATGGACTGAGACATCTGGAGGACTCTGGGAATGGTGGCACGACCCTGGAGTTCCTCTCGCCTTTCCTGCTGGAGAGGCCTGCCTCTTGAGATGCGACGGGAACGCCGGGAATTCTTTCCCGACCACGCAGGGAAAGGATCCCTCCTCTCGAGTAGGAGGCGGAAACGGGGCTCCTCTGGATGTGGTCGGGACTCTCGTGCTTCCTCTCGAGTGGAGACGGGTATGTCGGGGAACTTCTTGAGTTGCAGCAAGGGTGTGAAGGACCCTTTGGAAGTTCCAGAGTTAGGTGTGATTAGCCTCGAGACGCCTCAGCGGAAATGGGCCTCATCTCGCCTGGAGGGGAGAACCTCCTGGATTTTCTCGAGTTGCGGCAGGTGCTCTCGACTTACGACGGGGACCTCAGGGACCCGCTCTCGGTGGCCTCAGGAAAGGCCAGTCCCCATGCGAGTTGCTCGGGGGCCTCTCGGGATTTCTCTCCCTCGATGCCGGGGCCTAAGATCTTGTGTGGAGTGGGTGCCGGAACCTGAGCATGCCTCTCCAGTGCTGACATGGATCTTGGGGTACTTCTGGAGTCTCCCCAGGGGAGTCAGTCCTCGTATCAAATGGCGGAATGCACGTGCGCTTTCCTCCCGAGCTGTAGCAGCAGTGTCACTGCTTCCCTTCGCGTGGATCAAGGGATCAGGGGCTTTCCCTCGAGGCTTTCCACGAGGCTTTCACACGAGGCTTTCCCACAGGGCTGTCCCACGTGGCACCGTGGTGTGAGTCGATCCTCGGCTTGAAAGGTCGAGGCAGTGCAGGGAAAACAGTTTTCCCTGGAATGGACCTGAGACATCTGGAGGACTCTGGGAATGGTGGCACGACCCTGGAGTTCCTCTCGCCTTTCCTGCTGGAGAGGCCTGCTCTTGAGATGCGACTGGAACGCCGGGAATTCTTTCCCGACCACGCAGGGAAAGGATCCCTCCTCTCGAGTTAGGAGGCGGAAACGGGGCTCCTCTGGATGTGGTCGGGACTCTCGTGCTTCCTCTCGAGTGGAGACGGGTATGTCGGGGAACTTCTTGAGTTGCAGCAAGGGTGTGAAGGACCCTTTGGAAGTTCCAGAGTTAGGTGTGAATAGCCTCGAGACGCCTCAGCGGAAATGGGCTTCATCTCGGTTGGAGGGGAGAACCTACCTGAATTTTCTCGAGTTGCGGCAGGTGCTCTCGACTTACGACGGGGACCTCAGGGACCCGCTCTGGTGGCCTCAGGAAAGGCCAGTCCCCATGCGAGTTGCTCGGGGGCCTCTCGGGATTCCTTTCCCGTCGATGCCGGGTCCAAAGATCTTGTGTGGTGTCGGTGCCAGAATCTGAGCATTCCTCTCCAGTGCTGACATGGATCTTGGGGTATTTCTGGTAGTCTCCCTAGGGGAGTAAGTCCTCGTTTCGAGTGGGGACATGCACGTGCGCTTTCCTACCGAGTTTTAGCAGCAGTGTCACGCTTCCCTTAGCTTGGATCAAGGGAGCTGTGGCTTTCCCGCGGGGCTTTCCCACAGGGATGTCCCACGTGTCACCAGTTGTGTGAGTCGATCCTCGGCTTGAATGTCGAGGCAGTGCAGGAAAACCGGTTTCCCTGGAATGGACTGAGACATCTTGGGGACTCTGGGAATGGTGGCACGACCCTGGAGTTCCTCTCGCATGTTCTGTGGAGAGCGCCTCCACTTGAAATGCGACGGGAACGCCGGGAATTCTTTCCCGACCACGCAGGGAAAGGATCCCTCCTCTCGAGCAAGGAGGCGGACACCGGGCTCCTCTGGATATGGGACGGGACTCTCGTCTTACTCTCGAGTCGAGACGGGTATGCCGGCGGAACTTCTTGAGTTGCAGCAAGGGTGAGAAGTACCCTTTGGAAGTTCCAGAGGTTCGGTGTGATTAGCCTCAAGACGCCTCATCTGAAATGGGCCTCATCTCGCCTGGAGGAGAGAACCTCCTGGATTTTCTCGAGTTGCGGCAGGTGCTCTCGACTTACGACGGGAACCTCAGGGACCCAATATGGTGGCCTCAGGGAAGGCCAGTCCCCATGTGAGTTGATTGGGGGCCTCTCGGGATTCCTCTCCCGTCGATGCCGGGGCAAAAGACCTTGTATGCAGTCGGTGCCGGAACCTGAGGATTCCTCTCCTGTACTGACATGGATCTTGGGGTACTTCTGGAGTCTTCCCAGGGGAGTCAGTCCTCGTCTCGAGTGGGGGCATGCACGTGCGATTTCCTCCTGAGCTGTAGCAACAGTGTCACGATTCCCTTCGCGTGGATCAAGGGATCTGTGGCTTTCCCTCCGAGGCTTTCCCACGAGGCTTTCCCACGAGGCTTTCCCACAGGGCTGTCCCACGTGCCACCTTGGTGTGAGTCGATACTCACCTTGAAAGTCGACGCAGTGCTGGGAAAACAGGTTTCCCTGGAATGGACTGAGACATCTGGAGGACTCTGGGAATGGTGGCAACACCCTGGAGTTCCTCTGCCTTTCCTGTCGAGAGTGCCTCCTATTGAGATGCGACGGAAACGCCGGGAATTCTTTCCCGAGCACGCAGGGAATTGATCCCTCCGTCGAGCTAGGAGGCCGGAACGGGGCACATCTGGATGTGGTCGGGACTCTCGTGCTTCCTCTCGAGTGGAGACGGGTATGTCGGGGAACTTCTTGAGTTGCAAAAAGGGTGTGAATGACCCTTTGGAAGTTCCAGAGTTTAGGTGTGAATAGCCTTGTGACGCCTCAGCAGAAATGGGCCTCATCTCGCCTGGAGGGGAGAACCTCCTTGATTTTCTCGAGTTGCGGCAGGTGCTCTCGACTTACGACGGGGACCTCAGGGACCTGCTCTGGTGGCCTCAGGAAAGGCCAGTCCCATTGCGAGTTGCTCCGGGGCCTTCGGGTTTCCTCTCCCGTCGATGCAGGGGCCTAAGACCTTGTGTGGAGTCAGTGCCGGAACCTGAGTATTCCTCTCCACTGCTGACATGGATCTTGGGGTAATTCTGGAGTCTCCCCAGGGGAGTCAGTCCTCGTCTCGAGTGGGGGTATGCACGTGCGCTTTCCTCCTGAGCTGTAGCAGCAGTGTCACGCTTCCCTTCGAGTGGATCAACGGAATCTGTGGCTTTCACTCGAGGCTTTCCCACGAGGCTTTCCCACGAGGCTTTCCCACAGGGCTGTCCCACGTGCCACCTTGGTGTGAGTCGATCCTCAGCTTGAAAGTCGACGCAGTGCAGGGAAAACAGGTTTCCCTGGAATGGACTGAGACATCTGGAGGACTCTGGGAATGGTGGCACCACCCTGGAGTTCCTCTGCCTTTCCTTGTCGAGAGCGCCTCCTCTTGAGATGCGACGGAAACGCCGGGAATTCTTTCCCGAGCACGCAGGGAAAGGATCCCTCCGTCGAGCTAGGAGGCGGAAACGGGTCTCCTCTGGATGTGGGCGGGACTCTCGTGCTTCCTCTCGAGTGGGGACGGGTATGTCGGGGAACTTCTTGAGTTGCAAAAAGGGTGTGAAGGACCCTTTGGAAGTTCCAGAGGTTAGGTGTGAATATCCTCGAGACGCCTCAGTGGAAATGGGCCTCATCTCGCCTGGAGGGAAGAACCTCCTGGATTTTCTCGAGTTGCAGCAGGTGCTCTCGACTTACGACGGGGACCTCAGGGACCCGCTCTGGTGGCCTCAGGAAAGGCCAGTCCCCATGGGACTTGCTCGGGGGCCTCTCGGGATTCCTCTCCCGTCGAAGTCAGTGCCTAAGACCTGTGTGGAGTCGGTGCCGGAACCTTAGGATTCCTCTCCAGTGCTGACTGATCTTGGGATCTGTTGGGGGTCAGCTGTTCTGCAGTGACTTCCTCCCCAGGTGGGAGGTCCTAGTTCCTCCGTGCCTGGTCTCCGAGTGGGGAGGCCTGCCACGTGCGCTTTCCTCTCGAGCTGTAGCAGCGGTGTCACGCTTCCCTTCGCTTGGATCAAGGGATCTGTGGCTTTCCCTCGAGGCTTTCCAATGAGGCTTTCCCACGAGGATTTTCCTCAGGGCTGTCCCACGTGCCACCGTGATGTGAGTCGATCCTCGGCTTCAAAGTCGAGGCAGTGCAGGGAAAACAGGTTTCCCTGGAATTGACAGAGACATCTGGGGGACTCTGGGAATGGTGGAACGACCCTGGAGTTTCTCTAGCCTTTCCTGTGGAGAGGGCCTCCTCTTGAGATGCGACTGGAACGCCGGGAATGCTTTCCAGACCACGCAGGGAAAGGATCCCTCCTCTCGAGCTATGAGGTGGAAACAGTGCTCCTCTGAAAGTGGGCGGGAAGATCTTGATACTCTCGAGTGGAGACGGGTATGTCAGAGAACTCCTTGAGTTGCAGCAACGGGTGTGAAGGACCCTTTGGAAGTTCCAGAGGTTAGGTGTGATTAGCCTCGAGACGCCTCAGCGGAAATGGGGCTCATCTCGCCTTTAAGGATGCCAAGATCCATGTCAGCACTGGAGAGGAATCCTCAGGTTCCGGCACCAAATCCACACAAGGTCTTAGGCCCCGGCATCGACGGGAGAGGAATCCCGAGAGGCCCCCGAGCAACTCGCATGGGGAATGGCCTTTCTTGAGGCCACCAGAGCGGGTCCCTCAGGTCCCCGTCTTAAGTCGATATCACCTGTCCCAACTCGAAAAAATCCAGGAGGTTCTCCCCTCCAGGCGAGATGAGGCCCATTTCCGCTGAGGCGTCTCGAGGCTAATCACACCTAAACCTCTGGAACTTCTAAAGGGTCCTTCACACCCTTGCTGCAACTCAAGAAGTTCCCCGACATACCTGTCTCCACTCGAGAGGAAGCACGAGAGTCCCGCCCGCATCCAGAGGAGCCCCGTTTCCGCCTCACAGCTAGAGAGGAGGTATCCTTTCCCTTCGTGGTCGGGAAAGAATTCCCGGTCTTCCCGTCACAACTCAAGAGGAGGTGCTCTCAACAGGAAAGGTGAGAGGAACTCCAGGGTCGTGCCACAATTCCCAGAGTACCCCAGATTTCTCAGTCCATTCCAGGGAAACCTGTTTTCCCTGCACTGCCTCGACTTTCAAGCCGAGGATCGACTCACAGCACGGTGGCACGTGGGACAGCCCTGTGGGAAAGCCTCGTGAGAAAGCCTCATGGGAAAGCCTCGAGAGAAAGCCACTGATCCCTTGATTCACTCGACGGGAAGAATGACACTGCTGCTACAGCTCGGAAGGAAAGCGCTCTTCAATGCCCCCACTCGAATGAGGACTGACTCCCCTGGGGAGACTCCCGAAGTACCCCAAGATCCATGTCAGCACTGGAGAGGAATGCTCAGGTTCCGGCACCGACTCCACACATCGACTTAGGCCCCGGCATCGACGGGACAGGAATCCCGAGAGGCCCCCGAGCAACTCGCATGGGGACTGGGCTTTCCTGAGGCCAACCAGAGCGGGTCCCTGAGTTCCCCGTAGTAAGTCGAGAGCACCTGCCGGAACTCGAGAAAATCCAGGAGGTTCTCCCCTCCAGGCGAGATGAGGCTCATTTGCGCTGAGGCCTCTGGAGGCTAATCACACCTAAACTCTGGAACTTCCAAAGGGTCCTTCACACCCTTGCTGCAACTCAAGAAGTTCCGCGACATACCCGTCTCCACTCGATAGGAAGCGCGTGAGTCCCGCCCACATCCAGAGGAGCCCCGTTTCCGCCTCCTAGCTCGAGAGGAGGGATCCTTTCCCTGCGTCGTGGGGAAAGAATTCCCCGCGTTGCCGTCGCATCTCAAGAGGAGGCGCTCTCCACAGGAAAGGCGAGAGGAACTCCAGGGTCGTGCCACCATTCCCAGAGTCCCCCAGATGTCTCAGTCCATTCCAGGGAAACCTGTTTTCCCTGCACTGCCTCTACTTTCAAGCCGAGGATCGACTCACACCAACGGTGGCACGTGGGACAGCCCTGTGGGAAAACATTCTGGGAAAGCCTCCAGGGAAAGCCTCAAGGGAAAGCCACAGATCCCTTGATCCCACGAGAAGGGAAGCGTGACACTGATGCTACAGCTCGGGAGGAAAGCGCAGGTGCATGCCCCCACTCGAGACGAGGACTGACTCCCCTTGGGGAGACTCCAGAAGTACCCCAAGATCCATGTCAGCACTGGAGAGGAAACCTCAGGTTCTGGCACCGACTCCACACAAGTTCTTAGGCCCCGGCATCGACGGGAGAGGAATCCGGAGAGGCCCCCGAGCAAATCGCATGGGGTCTGGCCTTTCCTGAGGCCACCAGAGCGGGTCCCTGAGATCCCCGACGTAAGACGAGAGCACCTGTCGAAACTCGAGAAAATCCAGGAGGTTCTCCCCTCCAGGCGAGATGAGGCCCATTTCCGCTGAGGCGTCTTGAGGCTAATCACATCTAACATCTGGAACTTACAAAGGGTCCCTCACACCCTTGCTGCAACTCAAGAAGTTCCCCGACATACCCGTCTCCATTCGAGAGGAAGCACGAGAGTCCCACCCACATCCAGTGGAGTCCTGTTTCCGCCTCCTAGCTCGAGAGGAGGGATCCTTTCCCTGCATGGTCGGGAAAGAATTTCCGGCCTTCCCGTCGCATCTCAAGAGGATGCGCTCTCCACAGGAAAGTCGAGAGGAACTCCTTGGTTGTGCCACCATTCCCAGAGTCCCCCAGATGTCTCAGTCCATTCCAGGGAAACCTGTTCTCCCTGCACTGCCTCGACTTTCAAGCCGAGGTTCGACTCACACCACGGTGGCACATGGGACAGCCCTGTGGGAAAGCCTCGTGGGAAAGCCTCGAGGGAAAGCCACAGATCCCTTGATCCACGCGAAGGGAAGCGTGACACTGCTTCTACACCTCGGGAGGAAAGCGCACGTGCATGCCCCCACTCGAGACGAGGACTGACTCCCCTAGGGAGACTCCAGAAGTACCCCAAGATCCATGTCAGCACTGGAGAGGAATCCTCAGGTTCCGGCACCGACACCACACATGGTCTTGTGCCCCGTCATCGATGGGAGAATATCCGGAGACACCCCCGAGCAACTCGCATGGGGACAGGCCTTTCCTGAGGCCACCAGACCGGGTCCCTGAGGTCCCCGTCGTAACTCGAAAGCACCTGCCGCAACTCGAGAGAATCCAGGAGGTTCTCCCGTCCAGGCGAGATGATGCCCATTTCCGTTGAGGCATCTCGAGGCTAATCACACCTAACCTCTGGAACTTCCAGAGGGTCCTTCACACCCTTGCTGCACCTCAAGAAGTTTCCCGACATACTCGTCTCCACTCGAGAGAAAGCACGAGAACCCCGCCGACATCCAGAGGAGCCCCGTTTCCGCCTCATAGCTCGAGAGGAGGGATCCTTTCCCTGCGTGGTCGGGACAGAATTCCCTGCGTTCCCGTCGCATCTCAAGAGGAGTCTCTCTCCACTGGAAATTCGAGAGGAATTCCAGGGTCGTGTCACCATTCCCAGAGTCCCCCAGATATCTCCGTCCATTCCAGGGAAACCTGTTTTCCCTGCACTGCCTCGACTTTCAAGCCGAGGATCGACTCACACAACGGTGGCACGTGGGACAGACCAGTGGGAAAGCCTCGTGGGAAAGCCTCGAGGGAAGGCTTCGAGGGAAAGCCACAGATCCCTTGATCCACGCGAAGGGAAACGTGACACTGCCGCTACAGCTCGGGAGGAAATGGCCCCTGCATGCCCCCAATGGAGACGAGTACTGACTCCCCTGGGGAGACTCCAGAAGTACCCCAAGATCCATGTCAGCACGGGAGAGGAATCCTCAGGTTCCGGCACCACTCCACACAAGGTCTTATGCCCCGCCATCGACGGGAGAGGAATACCGAGAGGCCCCGAGCAACTCGCATGGGGACTGGCCTTTTCTGAGGCCACCAGAGCGGGTCTCTGAGGTCCCCGACCTAAGTCGAGAGCACCTGCCGCAACTCGAGAAAATCCAGGAGGTTCTCCCCTCCGGGCGAGATGAGGCCCATTTCCGCTGAGGCGTCTCGAGGCTAATCATATCTTACCTCTGGAACTATCGAAAGCGTCCTTCACACCCTTGTTGCAACCTAAGAAGTTCCCCGACATACCCGTCTCCACTCGAGAGGAAGCACGAGAGTCCCGCCCACATCCAGAGGAGCCCCGTTTCCGACTCCTAGCTCGAGAGGAGGGATCCTTTCCCTGCGTGGTCGGGAAAGAATTCCCGGCATTCCCGTCGCATCTCAAGAGGAGGCGCTCTGCACAGGAAAGGCGAGAGGAACTCCAGGGTCGTGCCACATTCCCAGAGTCCCCCAGATGTCTCAGTCCATTCCAGGGAAACCTGTTTTCCCTGCACTGCCTCGACTTTCAAGCCGAGGATCAACTCACACCACGGTGGCACTTGGGACAGCCCTTTGCGAAAGCCTCGTGGGAAAGCCACAGATCCCTTGATATACGCGAAGGGAAGCGTGACACTGCTGCTACAGCTCGGGAGGAAAGCGCAAATGTATGCCCCCACTCGAGACGAGGACTGACTCCCCTGGAGAGACTCCAGAAGTACCCCAAGATCCATGTCAGCACTGGAGAGAAATCCTCAGGTTCCGGCACCGACTCCACACAAGATCTTTGGCCCCGGCATCGAGGGGAGAGGAATCCCGAGAGGCCCCAGAGCAACTCGCATGGGGACTGGCCTTTCCTGAGGCCACCAGAGCGTGTCCCTGAGGTCCCCGTCGTAAGTCGAGAGCACCTGCCGCAACTCGAGAAAATCCAGGAGGTTCTCACCTCCAGGCGAGATGAGGCCCATTTCCGCTGAGGCGTCTCGAGACTAATCACACCTAACCTCTGGAACTTCCAAAGGGTCTTTCACACCCTTGCTGCAACTCAGGAAGATCCCGGACATACCCGTCTCCACTCGAGAGGAAGAACGAGAGTCCCGCCCACATCCAGAGGAGCCACGTTTCCGCCTCCTAGCTCGAGAGGAGGGATCCTTTCCCTGCGTGGTCGTGAAAGAATTCCCGGCGTCCCGTCGCATCTCAAGAGGAGGTGCTCTCCACAGGAAAGGCGAGAGGAACTCCAGGGTCGTGCAACCATTCCCAGAGTCCCCCAGATGTCTCAGTCCATTCCAGGGAAAGCCTGTTTTCCCTGCCCTGCCTCGACTTTCAAGCCGAGGATCGACTCACACCACGGTGGCACGTGGGACAGCCCTGTGGATAAGACTCGTGGGAAAGCCCTGTGGGAAAACCTAGTGTGAAAGTCACAGAGGAACTCGAGGGTCGTGCCACCATTCCCAGAGTCCGCCAGAAAATTCCTTGTCGGGAATTTTATTGGCCTTCCGCGTAAACCTAGCTATTCAGCCTTTTTCCTCCAGTTAATCTTCTTACTACCCTATAATTTCTTAATCTAATCTTACATTAATAAATACACAAGACTTTCCACGTCAACGCCGTCCATCCGTCAAATTCCCTGGATGCAGCGTGGCTGGACACCGGCACACTGAGATATCTGGGGGACTCTTGGAATGATGGCACGACACTGGAGTTTCTCTCGCCTTTCCTGTGGAGAGCGCCTCCTCATGAGATGCGACGGGAACACCGGGAATTCTTTCCGGAACATACAGGGAAAGGATACCTGACCGCGAGGTACGAGGCTGAAACGGGGCTCCTCTGGATGTGGTCGGGACTCTTGTTCTTCCTCTCGAGTGGAGAGGGGTATGTCGGGGATCTTCTTGAGTTGCAGCAAGGGTGTGAAGGACCCTTTGGAAGTTCCAGAGGTTAGGTGTGATTAGACTCGAGACGCCTCAGCGGAAATGGGCCTCATCTCGACTGCAGGGGAGAACCTCCTGGGTTTTCTCGAGTTTCAGCAGGTGCTCTCCAGTTACGACCGGGACTTATGTAACCCGCTCTGGTCCGCTCAGGTAATGCCAGTCGACTTGGAGTTGCTAAGGGGCCTCTCGGGATTCCTCTCCGGTCGATGACGGGGCCTAAGACCTTGTTTGGAATCGGTGCCCGAACCTGAGGTTTCCTCTCCAGTGCTGACATGGATCTTGGGGTACTACTGGAGTCTCCACAGGGTAGTCATCTTCATCTCCAATGGGGGCATGCACGTGCGCTTTTCTCCCGAGCATTAGGAGCACAGTCAATTTTCCCGTTGGGTTGATCAAGGGGTTTCTTGTTTTCCCTCGAGGCTTTCCCACGAGGCTTTCCCACGAGGCTTTCCCACAGGGCTGTCCCACGTGCCACCATCGTGTGAGTCAGTCCTCCCCGTGAACGTCGAGGCAGTGAAGGGTAAACAAGTTCCTCTGGAAAGGACTGAGACATCTGGGGGACTCTTGGAATGGTGGAACGACCCTGGAGTTCCTCTCACCTTTCTTGTGGAGCGTGCCTCCTCTTGAGATGCGACAGGTACGACAGGAATTCTTTCCCGGCCAATCAGGGAAAGGATCCCTCATCTTGAGCCAGGAGGGGGAATTGGGGCTCCTCTGGATGTGGGTGGTACCCTGGTGATTCCTATGGAGTGGCGACGGGTCTCTCCTGGAACCTCTTGAGTTGCAGCTAGGGTGTGAAGGACCCTTTGGAAGTTCCAGAGGTTAGGTGTGATTAGCGTCGAGACGCCTCAGCGGAAATGGGCCTCATCTCGCCTGGAGGGGAGAACCTAATGGATTTTCTCTAGTTGCGGCAGGTGCTCTCGACTTACGACGGGGACCTCAGGGACCCGCTCTAGTGGCCTCAGGAAGGGCCAGGAGCCATGCGAGTTCCTCGGGGGCCTCTCAGGATTCCTCTCCCTTCGATGCCGGGGCCTAAGACCTTGTGTGGAGTCGGTGCCGGAACCGGAGGATTCCTCTGCAGTGTGGACATGGATCTTGGGGTACTTCTGGAGTCTCCCCAGGGGAGTTAGTCGTCGTCTTGTGTGGGGGCATGAACGTGCGCTTTCCTCCCGAGCTGTAGCAGCAGTGTCACGCTTCCCTTTGCATGGAACAAGGGATCTGTGGCTTTCCCTCGTGGCTTTCCCACGAGGCTTTCCCACAGGGCTGTTTCATGTGCCATCGTGGTGTGAGTCGATCTTCGGCTAGAAATTCGAGGCAGTGCAGGGAAATCAGGTTTCCCTGAAATGGACTGAGACATCTGGGGGACTCTGGGAATGGTGGCACGACCCTGGAGTTCCTCTCGCCTTTCCTGTGGAGAGCGCCTCCTCTTGAGATGCGCCAGGAACGCCAGGAATTCTTTCCTGTCTACGCAGGGAAAGGATCCCTCCTCTCGAGCTAGGAGGCGGAAACGGGGCTCCTCTGGATGTGGGCGGGTCTCTGGTGCTTCCTCTCGTGTGGAGACGGGTATGTCGATGAACTTCTTGAGTTGCAGCAAGGGTGTGATGGACCCTTTGGAAGTTCCAGAGGTTAGGTGTGATTAGACTCGAGACGCCTCAGCGGAAATGGGCCTCATCTCGCCTGCAGGGGAGAACCTCCTGGATTTTCTCGAGTTTCAGCAGGTGCTCTCCAGTTACGACCGGGACTTATGTAACCCGCTCTGGTCCACTCAGGAAATGCCAGTCGACTTGCGAGTTGCTAAGGGGCCTCTCGGGATTCCTCTCCGGTCGATGACGGGGCCTAAGACCTTGTTTGGAGTCGGTGCCCGAACCTGAGGTTTCCTCTCCAGTGCTAACATGGATCTTGGGGTACTACTGGAG
This sequence comes from Capra hircus, assembly GCF_001704415.2. Classification (NCBI taxonomy): domain Eukaryota; kingdom Metazoa; phylum Chordata; class Mammalia; order Artiodactyla; family Bovidae; genus Capra; species Capra hircus. Next base: position 13,087 of record NW_017203194.1, read on the forward strand.
TCTCCACAGGGGAGTCATCTTCGTCTCCAATGGGGGCATGCACGTGCGCTTTTCTCCCGAGCATTAGGAGCAGAGTCAATTTTCCCGTTGGGTTGATCAAGGGGTTTCTTGTTTTCCCTCGAGGCTTTCCCACGAGGCTTTCCCACAGGGCTGTCCCACGTGCCACCATCGTGTGTGTCGGTCCTCCGCGTGAACGTCGAGGCAGTGCAGGGTAAACAAGTTCCTCTGGAAAGGACTGAGACATCTGGGGGACTCTTGGAATGGTGGAACGACCCTGGAGTTCCTCTCACCTTTCTTGTGGAGCGTGCCTCCTCTTGAGATGCGACAGGTACGACAGGAATTCTTTCCCGGCCAATCAGGGAAAGGATCCCTCACATTGAGCTAGGAGGGGGAATTGGGGCTCCTCTGGATGTGGGTGGTACCCTGGTGATTCCTATGTAGTGGCGACGGGTCTCTCGTGGAACTTCTTGAGTTGCAGCTATGGTGTGAAGGACCCTTTGGAAGTTCCAGAGGTTAGGTGTGATTAGCCTCGAGACGTCTCAGTGGAAATGGGCTTCATCTCGCCTGAAGGGGAGAATCTCCTTCATTTTCTCGAGTTGTGGCAGGTGCTCTCGACTTACGAAGGGGACCTCAGGGACCCGTTCTGTTGGCCTTAGGAAAGACCAGTTCCCATGTGAGTTGCTAGAGGGCCTCTCGGGATTCCTCACCGGTAGATGCCGGGGCCCAAGACCTTGTGTGGAGTGGGGGCCAGAACCTGAGGTTTCCTCTGCAGTGCTGACATGGATATTGGGGCTCTTCTGGAGTCTCCCCTGGAGAGTCAATCCTCCTCTCAAGTGAGGGCACGCACGTGTGCTTTCCTCCCGAGCTGTAGCAGTAGGGTCACGCTTCCCGTCGTGTGGATCAAGGGATCTGTGGCTTTCCCTGGAGGCTTTCCCACGAGGCTTTCTCACAGGGCTTTCCCTCGTGCCACCGTGGTGTGAGTTGATCCTCAGCGTGAAAGTCGAGGCAGTGCAGGGAAAACAGGTTCCTCTGGATTGGACTGATGCTGGGAGCCAGTATGAGGACTCCCGTCCGTGATAACGTCATGAGGAAGAAAACTGACATAGGCATGGTGTGTTCAGACTTCAGGGACCCCTCTGGAAGTTCCTACGCACATACCCCAACAAAAATCTGCCGGCTTTTTTGCTCTGCTTTTCCACTCTTCTGACATTTTCTGGAAAAAGTCAATTCAGGGCTTTAGTCTTCAGCATTTGAAAGAGTGTTTCAATCCAAAAACCCCTCTGAATGCTTTCTAGCCTGCCTGCAGGACTCGTACAGCTGGGCATGTGATTGTTTGAGGCCTCCTTTCCCCAGGAGGCACAGGAAGCTTAAAGCATCCTAGGAATGTAGGGGCATCCGAGGAGTCAAAATCTTTATAATAGGACTGATTAAAAGTTTCATTTTTTGGGTCAATGCTTGCTGCTAAATTTTCATATCCTTTATTTTTAGATAGAGTTGGTATATTAAAAAAACAAGTAGTAGACCTGGTATTAGGAACATTAGATCTTTGAGTTAAGTACCTTCTTTGTTATAACCCACTGCACCTTTGTTTTATAGAGATGTAACTTTAATGCTTTAAGGAAATGCAGATTAAAGAAAAACACTTCAGAGGAAACAAAATTAACATTCATTAAGGAAGAGAGCCAAAAAGTGTTTAACAAGCCTCTTGGCCAGAAGATAATGTAAATCACCAGAGACCTTTTGTATACAAAATGATGTACAGAAAGAGTCTGGGGTGCAAACGCTACATAATTTTGTGTTACCCATTGAACTCCATGTTTTATCAAAAGTATAAAAGGCTTTATGAACAATAAAGGATGGGGCCAGTTTCTCGGACCAGTTTCTCGAACTAGTCTCTCGGCCTGGTTTCTTGAGACTCAGGCTCCCCCCGTGTCTTTTTCTCTCTTTCTTCTTCTCTCCCTTTCCTTCTCTCTGCTTTTTACTTTAACTTCAGGCTGAATCTCCACCAGGGGCGCGGAGGCTCGCCAGGTCTACTTACTTGCCTGGCTGTTAAGACCTGCACGAAAGGGAGCTTAAGGTGAGGCACCCTTAGATATTCAAGCAGGGGCTGGTGGCCCAACGTAGATGGTGAAAATTCTTTGTCTGGAATTTTATTGGCCTTCCACGTAAACCAAGATATTCAGCCCTTTTCCTCCAGTTAATCTTCTTACTACACTATAATTTCTTAATCTAATCTTACATTAATAAATAAAAAAGACTTTCCACGACAACGCCGTCCATCCGTCGAATTCCCTGGATCCAGCGGGGCTGGACCCCGGCAGATTGAGATATCTGGGGGACTCTTGGAATGGTGGCATGACCCTGGAGTTCCTCCGCCTTTCCTGTGGAGAGCGCCTCCTCATGAGATGCGACGGGAACACCGGGAATTCTTTCCCGAACATGCAGGGAAAGGATACCTGACCTCGAGGTATGAGGCGGAAACGGGGCTCCTCTGGATGTGGGCGGGATTCTCGTGCTTCCTCTCGAGTGGAGTCAGGTATGTCGGGGAACTTCTTGAGTTGCAGCAAGGGTGTGAAGGACCCTTTGGAAGTTCCAGATGTTAGGTATGGTTAGCCTCGAGACGCCTCAGAGGAAAAGGGCCTCATCTCGCCTGGAGGGGAGAACCTCCTGGATTTTCTCGAGTTGCGGCAGGTGCTCTTGACTTACTACGGGGACCTCAGGGACCCGCTCTGGTGGCCTCAGGAAAGGCCAGTCCCCAAGCGAGTTGCTCGGGGGCCTCTCGGGATTCTTCTCCCGTCGATGCCGGGGCCTAAAACCTTGTGTGGAGACGGTGCCGGAACCTGAGGATTCCTCTCCAGTGCTGACATGGATCTTGGGGTATTTCTGGAGTCTCCCCAGGGGAGTCAGTCCTCGTCTCGAGTGGGGGCATGCACGTGCGCTTTCCTCCCGAGCTGTAGCAGCAGTGTCACGCTTCCCTTCGCCTGGATCAAGGGATCTGTGCCTTTCCCTTGAGGCTCTCCCACGAGGCTTTCCCAGAAGGCTTTCTCACAGGGCTGTCCCACGTGCCACCGTGGTGTGAGTCGATCCTCGGCTTGAAAGTCGCGGCAATCGAGGGAAAACAGATTTCCCTGGAATGGACTTAGACATCTGCGGGACTCTGGGAATGGTGGCAAGACCCGGGAGTTCCACTCGCCTTCCAGTGGAGAGCGCCTCCTCTTGAGATGCGACGGGAATGCCGGGAATTCTTTCCCGACCACGCAGGGAAAGGATCCCTCCTCTCGAGCTAGGAGGCGGAAACGGGGCTCCTCTGGATGTGGGCGGGCTCTCGTGCTTACTCTGGAGTAGAGACGGGAATGTCGGGGAACTTCTTGAGTTGCAGCAAGGGTGTGAAGGACCCTTTGGAAGTTCCAGAGGTTAGGTGAGATTAGCCTCGAGACGCCTCAGCGGAAATGGGCCTCATCTCGCCTGGAGGGGACAACCTCCTGGATTGTTTCTAGTTGCGGCAGGTCCTCTCGTCTTAGGACGGAGACCTCAGGGACCCGCTCTGGTGGCCTCAGGAAAGGCCAGTCCCCATGCGAGTTGCTCGGGGGCCTCTCGGGATTTCTCTGCCGTCCATGCCGGGGCTTAAGACCTTGTGTGGAGTCGGAGCCGGAACGTGAGGATTACTCTCCAGTGCTGACATGGATCTTGGGGTACCTCCGGAGTCTCCCCAGGGGAGTCAGTCCTCGTCTCAAGTAGGGGCATGCACGTGTGCTTTCCTCCCGAATTGCAGCAGCAGTGTCACGCTTCCCTTCCCGAGGATCAAGGGATCAGTGGCTTTCCCTCGGGGCTTTCCCATGAGGCTTTCACACGAGGCTTTCCCACAGGGCTGTCCCACGTGCCACCGTGGTGTGAGTCGATCCTCGGCTTGAAAGTTGAGGCAGTGCAGGGAAAACAGGTTTCCCTGGAATGGACTGAGATATCTGGGGCACTCTGGGAATGGTGACACCACCCTGGAGTTCCTCTCGCCTTTCCTGTGGAGAGCGCCTCTTTTTGAGATGCGACGGGAACGCCGGGAATTCTTTCCCGACCACGCAGGGAACGGATCCCTGCTCTCGAGCTAGGAGGCGGAAACGGGGCTCCTCTGGATGTGGGCGGGACTCTCGTGCTTCCTCTCGAGTGGAGATGGGTTTATCTGGGAACTTCTTAAGTTGCAGCAGGGGTGTGAAGGACCCTTTGGAAGTTTCAGAGGTTATGTGTGATTAGCCTCGAGACGCCTCAGCGGAAATGGGCCTCATCACGCCTGGAGGTGAGAACCTCCTGGATTTTCTCGAGTTGCGGCAGGTGCTCTCAACTTACAAAGGGCACAATAGGGACCCGCTCTGTTGGCCTTAGGAAAGGCCAGTCCCCATGCGAGTTGCTCGGGGGCCTCTCGGGATTCCTCTCCCGACGATGCCGGGGCCTAAGACCTTGTGTGGAGTTGGTGCTGGAACCTGAGGATTCCTCTCCAGTGCTGACATGGATCTTGGGGTACTTCTGGAGTCTCCCCAGGGGAGTCAGTCCTGGTCTCGAGTTGGGGTATGCACGTGCGCCTTTCCTCCGAGCTCTAGCAGCATTGTCACGCTTCCCTTCGCGTGGAACAAGGGATCAGTGGCTTTCCTCGAGGGTTTACCACGACGCTTTCCACGAGGCTTTCCCACAGGGCTTTCCCTCGTGCAACCGTGGTGTGAGTCGATCCTCGGCTTGAAAGTCGAGGCAGTGCAGGAAAACAGTTTTCCCTGGGAATGGACTGAGACATCTTGGGGACTCTGGGAATGGTGGCACGACCTGGAGTTCCTCTCGCCTTTCCTTGTGGAGAGCGCCTCCCTCTTGAGATGCGATGGGAATGCAGGGAATTCTTTCCCGACCACGCACTGAAAGGATCCCTCCTCTCGAGCTATGAGCAGAGAAGGGAGCTCCACTGGATATGGGCGGGATTCTTGTGCTTCCTCTCAAGTGGGACGGGTATGTTGGGGAACTTCTTGAGTTGAAGCAATGGTGTGAAAGGACTCTTTTGGAAGTTCGCAGAGTTTAGGTGTGATTAGCCTCGAGACGCCTCAGCGGAAATGGGCCTCATCTCAGCTGGAGGAGAACCTCCTGGATTTTTCTCGAGTTGCGGCAGGTGCTCTCGACTTACGACGGGGACTCAAGGGAACCGGCTCTGGTGGCCTCAGGAAGGCCAGTCGCCCATGCGAGTTGCTCGGGGCCTCTCGGGATTTCTCTCCCTTCGATGCGGGGCCTAAGATCTTGTGTCAGTCGGCCGGAACCTGAGGTCTTCTCCAGTGAATGAGATCTTGGGTACTTCTGGAGTCTCCAGGGGAGTCAGTCCTCGTCCGAGTGGGGGCAGTGTGCGCTTTCCTCCGAGCTGTAGCAGCAGTGTCATGGCTTCTGCTGTGGACAGGGTCTTGGACTTTCCTGAGTCTTTCCCCGGGCTTTCCACAGGCTGTCCCGAGTACCGTGGTGTGAGTCGATCCTCGGGTTGAAAGTCGAGGCAGTGCGGGAAAACAGAGTTTCCTGGAATGGACTGAGACATCTGTGGAGCTTGGAATGGTGGCACGACCTGTCGAGTTCCTCTCGCCTTTCCTGTGAGAGCGCCTCTCTTGAGATGCGAGGGAATGCCGGAATTCTTTCCGACCAGTAGGGGAAAGGATCCCTCTCTCGAGCTACGGAGCGGAAACGGTCCTTCTGGATGTGGGCGGGACTCTCGTGTTCCTTCTTCGAGTGGAGACGGGTATGTCGGGGAACTTTTTGAGTTGCACAACGGTGTGAAATCTTCTTTT
>NW_017203195.1:0-6114 GCF_001704415.2 Capra hircus
GTTCTCCCCTCCAGGCGAGATGAGGCCCATTTCCGGCTGAGGGCGTCTCGACGCTAATCACACCTAACCTCTGGAACTTCCAAAGGGTCCTTCACACCCTAGCTGCAACTCAAGAGGTTCCAGGAGAGACCCGTCGCCACTCCATAGGAATCACCAGGGTACCACCCACATCCAGAGGAGCCCCAATTCCCCCTCCTGGCTCAAGATGAGGGATCCTTTCCCTGATTGGCCGGGAAAAAATTCCTGTCGTACCTGTCGCATCTCCAAGAGGAGGCACGCTCCACAAGAAAGGTGAGAGGACTCCAGGGTCGTTCCACCATTCCAAGAGTCCCCAGATGTCTCAGTCCTTTCCAGAGGAACTTGTTTACCCTTCACTGCCTCGACGTTCACGGGGAGACTGACTCACACGATGTGGCACGTGGGACAGCCCTGTGGGAAAGCCTCGTGGGAAAGCCTCGTGGGAAAGCTCGAGGGAAAACAAGAAACCCCTTGATCAACCCAACGGGAAAATTGACTCTGCTCCTAATGCTCGGGAGAAAAGCGCACGTGCATGCCCCCATTGGAGATGAAGATGACTACCCTGTGGAGACTCCAGTAGTACCCAAGATCCATGTCAGCACTGGAGAGGAAACCTCAGGTTCGGGCACCGATTCCAAACAAGGTCTTAGGCCCCGTCATCGACCGGAGAGGAATCCCGAGAGGCCCTTAGCAACTCCAAGTCGACTGGCATTACCTGAGCGGACCAGAGCGGGTTACATAAGTCCCGGTCGTAACTGGAGAGCACTGCTGAAACTCGAGAAAACCCAGGAGGTTCTCCCCTGCAGTCGAGATGAGGCCATTTCCGCTGAGGCGTCTCGAGTCTAATCACACCTAACCTCTGGAACTTCCAAAGGGTCCTTCACACCCTTGCTGCAACTCAAGAAGATCCCCGACATACCCCTCTCCACTCGAGAGGAAGAACAAGAGTCCCGACCACATCCAGAGGAGCCCCGTTTCAGCCTCGTACCTCGCGGTCAGGTATCCTTTCCCTGTATGTTCCGGAAAGAATTCCCGGTGTTCCCGTCGCATCTCATGAGGAGGCGCTCTCCACAGGAAAGGCGAGAGAAACTCCAGTGTCGTGCCATCATTCCAAGAGTCCCCCAGATATCTCAGTGTGCCGGTGTCCAGCCACGCTGCATCCAGGGAATTCGACGCGATGGACGGCGTTGACGTGGAAAGTCTTGTGTATTTATTAATGTAAGATTAGATTAAGAAATTATAGGGTAGTAAGAAGATTAACTGGAGGAAAAAGGCTGAATAGCTAGGTTTACGCGGAAGGCCAATAAAATTCCCGACAAGGAATTTTCTGGCGGACTCTGGGAATGGTGGCACGACCCTCGAGTTCCTCTGTGACTTTCACACTAGGCTTTCCCACAGGGCTTTCCGAGTCTTATCCACAGGGCTGTCCCACGTGCCACCGTGGTGTGAGTCGATCCTCGGCTTGAAAGTCGAGGCAGGGCAGGGAAAACAGGTTTCCCTGGAATGGACTGAGACATCTGGGGACTCTGGAATGGTTGCACGACCCTGGATTTCCTCTCGCCTTTCCTGTGGAGAGCACCTCCTCTTGAGATGCGACGGGACGCCGGGAATTCTTTCACGACCAGCAGGGAAAGGATCCCTCCTCTCGAGCTAGGAGGCGGAAACGTGGCTCCTCTGGATGTGGGCGGGACTCTCGTTCTTCCTCTCGAGTGGAGACGGGTATGTCGGGGATCTTCTGAGTTGCAGCAAGGGTGTGAAGGACCCTTTGGAAGTTCCAGAGGTTAGGTGTGATTAGTCTCGAGACGCCTCAGCGGAAATGGGCCTCATCTCGCCTGGAGGTGAGAACCTCCTGGATTTTCTCGAGTTGCGGCAGGTGCTCTCGACTTACGACGGGGACCTCAGGACACGCTCTGGTGGCCTCAGGAAAGGCCAGTCCCCATGCGAGTTGCTCTGGGGCCTCTCGGGATTCCTCTCCCCTCGATGCCGGGGCCAAAGATCTTGTGTGGAGTCGGTGCCGGAACCTGAGGATTCCTCTCCAGTGCTGACATGGATCTTGGGGTACTTCTGGAGTCTCTCCAGGGAGTCAGTCCTCGTCTCGAGTGGGGGGCATACATTTGCGCTTTCCTCCGAGCTGTAGCAGCAGTGTCACGCTTCCCTTCGCGTATATCAAGGGATCTGTGGCTTTCCCACGAGGCTTTCGCAAAGGGCTGTCCCAAGTGCCACCGTGGTGTGAGTTGATCCTCGGCTTGAAAGTCGAGGCAGTGCAGGGAAAACAGGTTTCCCTGGAATGGACTGAGACATCTGGGGACTCTGGGAATGTGGCACGACCCTGGAGTTCCTCTCACCTTTCCTGTGGAGAGCGCCTCCTCTTGAGATGCGACGGGAACGCGGGAATTCTTTCCCGACCACGCAGGGAAAGGATCCCTCCTCTCGAGCTAGGAGTCGGAAACGGGCTCCTCTGGATGTGGGCGGGACTCTCGTGCTTCCTCTCGAGTGGAGACGGGTATGTCGGGGAACTTCTTAGGTTGCAACAAGGGTGTGAAGGACGCTTTCGAAGTTCCAGAGGTAAGATGTGATTAGCCTCGAGACGCCTCAGCGGAAATGGGCCTCATCTCGCCCGGAGGGGAGAACCTCCTGGATTTTCTCGAGTTGCGGCAGGTGCTCTCGACTTAGGTCGGGGACCTCAGAGACCCGCTCTGGTGGCCTCAGAAAAGGCCAGTCCCCATGCGAGTTGCTCGGGGCCTCTCGGTATTCCTCTCCCGTCGATGGCGGGGCCTAAGACTTGTGTGGAGTCGGTGCCGGAACCTTAAGATTTCCTCTCCCGTGCTGACATGGATCTTGGGGTACTTCTGGAGTCTCCCAGGGGAGTCAGTACTCGTCTCCATTGGGGGCATGCAGGTGCCATTTCCTCCCGAGCTGTAGCGGCAGTGTCACGTTTCCCTTCGCGTGGATCAAGGGATCTGTGGCTTTCCCTCGAAGCCTTCCCTCGAGGCTTTCCCACGAGGCTTTCCCACTGGTCTGTCCCACGTGCCACCGTTGTGTGAGTCGATCCTCGGCTTGAAAGTCGAGGCAGTGCAGGGAAAACAGGTTTCCCTGGAATGGACGGAGATATCTGGGGGACTCTGGGAATGGTGACACGACCCTGGAATTCCTCTCGAATTTCCAGTGGAGAGCGCCTCCTCTTGAAATGCGACGGGAAGCGCGGGAATTCTGTCCCGACCACGCAGGGAAAGGATCCCCTCTCGAGCTATGAGGTGGAAACGGGGCTCCTCTGGATGTCGGCGGGGTTCTCGTGCTTTCTCTCGAGTGAGACGGTATGTCGGGGAACTTCTTGAGGTGCAGCAAGGGTGTGAAGGACCCTCTGGAAGTTCCAGAGGTTAGGTGTGATTAGCCTCGAGATGCCTCAACAGAAATGGGCATCATCTCGCGCCTGGACGGGAGAACCTCCTGGATTCTCTCGAGTTGCGGCAGGTGCTTTCGAGTTACGACGGGGACCTCAGGGACCCGGTCTGGTGGCCTCAGGAAAGGGCCTGTCCCCATGCGAGTTGCTCGGGGTGTCTCCGGATATTCTCCCCATCGATGACGGGGCACAAGACCATGTGTGGTGTCGGTGCCGGGAACCTGAGGATTCCTCTCCAGTGCTGACATGGATCTTGGGGTACTTCTGGAGTCTCCCCAGGGGAGTCAGTCCTCGTCTCGAGTGGGGGATGCACGTGCGATTTCCTCCCAAGCTGTAGCAGCAGTGTCACGCTTTCCTTCGCGTGGATCAAGGGATCTGTGGCTTTCCCTCGAGGCTTTCCCACGAGGCTTTCCTCAGGGCTGTCCTGCAGGGCTGTCCCACGTGCCACCGTGGTGTGTGTCGATCCTCGGCTTGAAAGTCGAGGCAGTGCAGGGAAAACAGGTTTCCCTGGAATGGACTGAGACATCTGGGGGACTCTGGGAATGGTGGCACGACCCTGAAGTTCCTCTCGCCTTTCCTTTGGAGAGCGCCTCCTCTTGAGATGCGACGGGAACACCGGGAATTTTTCCCGACCACGAAGGGAAAGGATCCTCCTCTCGAGCTAGGACGGAAACGGGGCTCCTCTGGATGTGGCGGGACTCTCGAGCTTCCTCTCGAGTGGAGACGGGTATATCGGGGAAATTCTTGAGTTGCAGCAAGGGTTGAAGGACCCTTTGGAAGTTCCAGAGGTTAGGTGTGATTAGCCTCGAGACGCCTCAGCAGAAATGGGCGTCATCTCGCCTGGAGGGGAGAACCTCCTGGAATTTCTTGAGTTGCGGCAGGTGCTCTCGACTTACGTCGGGGACCTCAGGGACCCCGCTCTGGTGGCCTCAGGAAAGGCCAGTCCACATGCGAGTTGCTCGGGGCCTCTCGGATTCCTCTCCGTCGATGCGGGGCCTAAGACCTAGTGTGAAGTCGGTGCCGGAACCTGAGGATTCCTCTCCAGTGCTGACATGGATCTTGGGGTACTTCTGGAGTCTCCCCAGGGGAGTCAGTCCTCGTCTCGAGTGGGGGGCATGCACGTGCTCTTTCCTCCGAGCTGTAGCAGCAGTGTCGCGCTTCCCTTCGCGTGGATCAAGGGATCTGTGGCATTCCTCGAGGCATTCCCACGAGGCTTCCCACGAGGCTTTCCCACAGGGCTGTCCCACGTACCACCGTGGTGTGAGTCGATCCTCGGCTTGAAAGTCGAGGCAGTGCAGGGTAAAAAGGTTTCCCTGGAATGGACTGAGATATCTGGGGTACTCGGGAATGGTTGCACGACCCTGGAGTTCGTCTCGCCTTTCCTGTGGAGAGCGCCTCTCTTGAGATGCGACGGGAACACCGGGAATTCTTTCCCGACGACGAGGGAAAGGATCCCTAGGCTCGAGCTAGGAGTCGGAAACGGGGCTCCTCTGGATGTGGGCGGGACTCTCGTGCTTCCTCTCGAGTGCAGACGGGTATGTCGGGGAACTTTTTGAGTTGCAGCAAGGGTGTGAAGGACCCTTTGGAAGTTCCAGAGTTTAGGTGTGATTAGCCTCGAGACGCCTCAGCGGAAATGGGCCTCATCTCGCTTGGAGGGGAGAACCTCCTCGATTTTCTCGAGTTGGGGCTGGTGCTCTCGACTTACGACGGGGACCTCAGGGACCCGCCATGCTGGTATCAGGAAAGGCCAGTCCCCATGCGAGTTGCTTGGCGTCTTCTGGGGATTCCTCTCCCGTCGATGCTGGTGCCTAAGACCTAGTGTGGAGTTGTTGCCAGAACCTGAGGATTCCTCTCCAGTGCTGACATGGATCTTGGGGTACTTCTGGAGTCTCCCCAGGGGAGCCAGTCCTCGTCTCGAGTTGGGGGCATGCACGTGCGATTTCCTCCCAAGATGTAGCAGCAGTATCACGCTTCCCTTCGCGTGGATCAAGGGATCTGTGGCTTTCCCCTTGAGGCTTTCACAGGAGGCTTTCCCACGAAGTTTTCCCACAGGGCTGTCCCACGTGCCACCGTGGTGTGAGTCGATCCTCGGCTTGAAAGTCAATGCAGTGCAGGGAAAACAGGTTTCCCTGGAATGGACTGAGACATCTGGGGGACTCTGGGAATGGTGGCACAACCAAGGAGTTCCTCTCGACTTTCCTGTGGAGAGCGCATCCTCTTGAGAAGCGACGGGAACGCGGGGAATTCTTTCCCGACAACGCAGGGAAAGGATCCCTCCTCTCGAGCTAGGAGGCGGAAACTGCGCTCCTCTGGATGTGGGCGAAACTCTCGAGCTTCCTCTCGAGTGGAGACGGGTATGTCGGGGAACTTCTTGAGTTGCAGCAAGGGTTGAAGGACCCTTTGGAAGTTCCCGAGGTTAGGTGTGATTAGCCTCGAGACGGCTCAGCGGAAATGGGCCCTCATCTCGCCTGGAGGAGAGAACCTCCTGGATTTTCTCGAGTTGCGGCAGGTGCTCTCGACTTACGACGGGGAACCTCAGGGACCCGCTCTGGTGGCCTCAGGAAAGGCCAGTCCCAATGCGAGTTGCTCGGGGGCCTCACAGGATTCCAATCCGTCGATGCCAGGGCCTAAGACCTTGCTTGGAGTCGGTGCCGGAACCTGAGTTTCCTTTCCAGTGCTGAATGGATCTTGGGGTA